>NC_136593.1:177500-285000 GCF_910589615.1 Taurulus bubalis | reverse complement strand
TGACCCGGTCCAGTCCACTCCACCCGGTCCGGTCCACTCTGACCCGGTCCAGACCCGGTCCAGTCCACTCCGACTCGGTCCAGCGCTTCTACGAGAGGCTAACAATGTAATTGTCTGTAGTGTCTGTCATGGTACCAACTCAAGGAACTCCTCTGGGACCACCAAAGTCTCATCAACACCAGAATGAATCCGGCCAGTTGAGCAACATCTCTAGTGATGTCAGCGCTCTCATCCATTGAACTGAAATGCTACAAATGACTTAACTTGATGCTTCTTTTGGCTCCAAATCTGCTGAAAGATCGGAAACCCAATCCGTCACAGTATTCCTCGTTAGGCTAATGTTGGCAAAAGCCTTTTTTTGTATTTAACAGTTATCCGGCGGGCCGAGCTGGACCCCCTGATGGGCCGGATGTTTGACACCCCTGCTTTAGACCGTCAGCACTGAACTTGGTGGCCGCTTGTGGGAATGTATTGCGCACGCACACACACACACACACACACACACACACACACACACACACACACACACACACACACACACACACGGCTATCAGGAAATATCCAGTGTGAATATCACCCCCCCTCAGTAAATACACACGTCAGCAGACTCACAATAAACACAGACCTATGCAGCTCCCTGATTGGTCTCCATGGTTTAAACAGAGCAGTGAAGGTTCAGAGGTGTTTGCAGCTTTAAATGGAGCATATTTGAGTTTAGCGACTCCAACGCGACGGATTATCTCTGAGCTCAGAACAGTGTGGGTGGAGATATTTGAGAAGCGTCACATCTCATTCACTGAAGTATTACCACGTATCTTCCTCTTAATCTCCCACCTCTGTTTTATTTGTGGAAGCCCAAAACAATGCACTAATGGTTGAACCTTTTCTACAGTTGGGCTGGATGCTCCCGTGTGAACACCCTGCATGGAGAGATGACATCAACCTCCTTCTAGCATTCCTGTTTCTGGCTTTCTGGCTCTTTGCAGATGGAGACTGACTGCAGGCATTACATCTTTGAAGATAACAGCATTACTGTTAATGCATCAAAAAGAAATGACTGGGGAATCATCGCAAACAATATCCAAACATTTCTCACCATACAAAGGCAATAATGTTGATGCGATGATGGCGCGTGATGAAGAGCACTGACGTACAGATGGCTTGAAGTAAACAATCCAGGAGAGGTGAACTAATAAAAACTTCAAACATAACTCAAGGCCATTTTAGAAGCCCCATTTATATTTGAACATTTTGCTCAAATATTCCTGCAAGAATTTTCAGCCGTCAAAAAAAAACAAAGAAGAATATTCACTGATGATGCAACACATGGAAGATGCAAGACGAGTGCCTAGTGACTTGACTTCGACTCTTAAAGGAAAAATCTACATTTCATGAAATGACACGAAGAAACCGCACGCGTGCAGCGGAGAACACACATTTAGCTTTTCCAAGAAAAAGGATGCGTGTTGGTCAGGACATCAACTGTAACCATAGCAACCATCAGTGTATGTCCACGTGTTAGCACATTAGCATTTATGCACTTATTAGCATACGTGTATATGCCGGTGTTAGCGTATGTGCACGTGTTAGTATATTTGTATGTGCACGGGTTATCATAAGTGTATGTGCACGTGTGTTATCATACATGTATGTGCACGGGTTAGTATACGTGTATGTGCACGTGTGTTATCATACATGTATGTGCACGGGTTAGTATACGTGTATGTGCACGTGTGTTATCATACATGTATGTGCACGTGTTAGTATATTTGTATGTGCACAGGCTATCATACATGTATGTGCACGGGTTATCATAAGTGTATGTGCACGTGTGTTATCATACATGTATGTGCACGGGTAGTATACGTGTATGTGCACGGGTTATCATACGTGTATGTGCACGTGTGTTAGCATATGTGTATGTGCACGGGTTATCATACGTGTATGTGCACGTGTGTTAGCATATGTGTATGTGCACGGGTTATCATACGTGTATGTGCACGTGTGTTAGCATATGTCTATGTGCACGGGTTATCATACGTGTATGTGCATGTGTTAGCATGTGTGTATATGCTGGTGTTAATATGTGTGTATATGCATGTGTTAGCATGTGTATATATGCTGGTGTTAGTATACGTGTATGTGCACGGGTTAGTATACATGTATGTGCACATGTGTTAGCATATGTGTATGTGCACGTGTTAGCATATGTGCATGTGTTTTATTAAATTCTCTAATCCTGGATCTACCACATCCATTTTCCAGGTGTAGCCTTCATCACAAGATGTCAAACTACTGGCAGTTAGAAAAGGTGAGCGGCACAGTGACGGATGAAGTGATGTGTTGATGTCTAGAAGTAAACATACAATACCCCACGCTTAGAGTTCTCCATGTGTGAATCTCTCTATCGAAGCAAGGGCAAGGCAGGTACAGGACGGGACAGGAAGAGGCGGCGCCAAAGACAGGAAACAGGAAGAGAGACATTAAAGGGCATGAGAGGCTGAGATAGCTGACAAATCCATCATGATATTCTTATGTTCCAGGTGATACTGAGTGAAGTCTAAAAAAGTTGTTTTTCATTAATAATAAACTTCAACAAGTTGTTTTTCATTAATAACCTTCAACAAGTTGTTTTTCTGTGATAAACTTCAACAAGTTGTTTTTCATTATTAATAACCTTCAACATATTGTTTTTCATGATTAATAACCTTCAACAAGTTGTTTTTGTAATAAACATATTGTTTTCAGACTGAATTCTGACGACTGTATGACACTGACAGTGAACTGGATGCTAGAACATTTGTCCCCCATTCTATTTGTCACAATCCTTTAGCCTGGAGATTGAACTGTAGCACGTAGCAGCACACTAACAGTGAAGAAGAAGGAGCTGCGATTAGCTCCAGAGGGGAGCAGATTGAATTAGATGTGTATCTGTGGAGGCAGCCATGAAGAGATCCGCCCCGTATGGGAGGAGAAGCTAACCGTCTCTCCATGAATCACAGAGATCAGAGAGCTGTTAGCCGATGTATAGAGGAACAGTGACTCCTCAAGGTGACACATTCCAAACATGGAGGCTACAACAGGTAAAACCCCAAAGTATCACGAATAATCCAACAAGGAAAGCCCTGGGAAGAGTTACCATTCTCCTTGCTCGTGTTACTTCACTGGGCTAGCCTGTGCTAGCCTTTGAGTTAACATTACTGGATTATCCAAAGTGACTTACATGTTTGCTCTACACACCACAGACACAGCAACGGGAAGCAACTAGGGGTTAAGTGTCTCAAGGAAACATCATCAAGGACTAGAGGGGCCGGGGCTCGAACCACCAAGCCTCTGATTGAAAGACGGGCATGCTAACCACTTAGCCAAAGTCGCCCTATGGATTAGCCTTTGAATTAACTTGACTGGATTAGCCTTTGAGCTAACATGACTGGATTAGCCTTTGAGCTAACATTAATGGGTTAGCCTTTGAGCGAATATGACTGGGTTATCCTCTGTGCTTAAGTTACTGCCATACCATTTGTGCTGACATTACTGCCTTAACATTGGTGCTAACATTACTGGATTAGCCTTTGAGCTAGCATTACTGGGTTAGCCTTTGAGCTAACATTAATGGGTTAGCCTTTGATCTTAAATTACTGCCATAACATTTGTGCAAACATTACTGCCATAACATTTGTGCTAACATTACTGCCTTAACATTGTTGCTAACATTACTGCCTTAATAAACATCGAACAAAAAGTTCTGAAATGTTTGTTTGGTAGATTATTTCTCTAATGTAACAATGTTTCTCAGCAATAAATTGTATACCAATGGAAAGCTTGTTTATTTCCCTTTCAAATGGTGCCCCATTTGCAAGGAACATACATTTCTGGGATGAGCAGCACAGCTGAGTATGTGGGTTGCGCCCATGAAGAAATTGCCAAATCTTCTCTGCCAATCCCAAACAGATTATTCTCTTGCTGCATTTTCAAATAGTTTTCTGTTCAGGAAAGTGACACATTTAGTTTTAATCGGCCAGTTCAGTTGGAGACACAAGCTCATGACTGCACCACTTTTTTCATTCTTCTTTCAGAACAATAGGACTAACTTATTTACTTACTTATTAATGATGGTTTGATTCAAGAGAGGGGAAAAGGATGTGTATGGGTAAAATATATCAGATGCAACCCTGGGATGTTTTAGCTCTAATAGAGAGGGTGATTGGTAAACTGGAATGGATCGGCCTAAATGCAGAAATCAATGGGACAATTTGGCAGCAACAATTTGTGCAAAAGCATGATTGTGTGTGTGTGTGTGTGTGTACGTGCGTGCGTGTAGATATGTGATGACATTTCTATAAGTAACATGCACGTACACAAACAGACACACACACACACACACACACACACACACACATATACACACACACACACACACACACACACACACACGCACACACATATACACACACACACACACACACACACACACACACGCACACACACACACACACACACACAATTCACTAAAATGTTAGTCCTCCTGTCAAATATCATTCCATCACGTCTCCACTCACATCTATGACTGTCTTTGCACACGTTTGGCTTTGCTACATTCATCTTTTTGTCTTTCTGTCGTCTACTAAGAAGGTCTCTGGTCCAATAACAGTCCCTACTAAGAAGGTCTCTGGTCCAATAACAGTTCCTACTAAGAAGGTCTCTGGTCCAATAACAGTCCCTACTAAGAAGGTCTCTGGTCCAATAACAGTCCCTACTAAGAAGGGAGGGTCGCATGAGACACGCAGGACGCTAGATAAAGCATATCTAAAAGGAGACTGCAACGAGGAGGGTGTGACTCTGTGCTGTTGATGAGCAGGTGGGTGCCGCGCCCAGCTGTTTAACAGCTGATAGAGTCTGTGACTCTATCAGCTGTTAAACAGCCTATGACTCTTCTGATGGTGATCATCCTGTCTGAACTTACGCTAGAGCTTCATGTGTATGTATGTATATATACACACACACATATATATATATATATATATATATATATATATATATATATATATATATATATATATATATATATATACATGTTTTTGATAGTTGGTTTGTTTACATATCCTCATGCATGTGCTTTTGCTTTGATATTCCTTTCATTTATTTGTATTGGAGCCATTAAAGTAGACCCATTCCAGTTGAGTCCCAGTTGACCTGCATATGAAAACAGCACGAATGCTTCAAATCAAATCTCATCACAAAAGACTTCTGCAGGGTCAGACTTGTATATTTTAAAGATGAGAGGAAATAGAGGGGAAAGAAGTTGCAATAACATGTTTTTCCATCATTTTGCACTTCCAGAGATGATGTCACCTTTTCTCAAAGACTTAGTGGAGGTCTGCTGCGCTGGCATCACACAGAAAGCAGCCAGTGTGTATGGAGCTTTAGGAACATGAATTATTCATCTTCTTATGAGAAGTGTACCTTCTGGGGCTGCTTGTTCGAGCCCTCAGGGCCACCTGGCTGTCGAAACATTGAATCCCCATTAAGACTTCACCACTGGCCGGCGTTTTTCACTTGGACACGACATTATTAGCAACATCCGCCTGCTTTCTTTGGGAAACGCAGTCCATTTGGAACATGTGTAACAGCCTTCTAAAAGATTAATTGGACAGTTGTGCGTGCTCACTTCCCGACAAAGTTGTCACAGAATCATTGATGTGCTTTGAAAGGCTTGTAAAACCCTTTGAATTACAGAAACACCTTCTCTGCGTCCTGGACGTCTGGCTGAAGTGAGTGGAATGAAATATAAATGACCTTGAAGAAGGAAACCTGCCTCCTTCGATCAGTTACTTTTACCCGTCTGAGTCGTATCTCCCATCAAGGACAGTCTCAATGTCTTTCTATTATATTTGATATTAGACCTTTCATTCCTCCAGCTTCTTCTTCCATCTCTCTTCTTCCTCCTCTCTGATCTAATACTTTGGTCTTTCCGTCCATCCTCCTGATGATCTGCTGCTTGTTTCTTCAAACCATGGCAGGGTGCCATGACCCCATGTGACGTTTAACCCTGACTGATGCTCTGTAAGCTGGCCTTCATGAGGACCTTGTCAGTCCGTTCCTCCTCTTCGTCTTCTTCTTCATCATTGTTCTTTCTCCTCTCTCTGCTACATCCACTGTGGAGGTGTTTGCCCTCTAGTCTAGTTCACCTTCTTATCTCTATGATACCCCGTTACCCTGTTAGCATCTCATTAGCATATCCGTTTGACCTGCAGGTTCACCAATGCTGCCTTTTTCCCCCTATATTATTGTGTGTATGCATGTATATGAATATACATGCATACACATACATATACATGCATACACATGCCATTGTTAATGAAAGAAGAAATGTCTCCTGAACTAGTGTTCAACAAACTTTTCTACTAACGTCTCCCGTGTTCAGCTCATCCCGTGAGAGCTGCTGGTTTACATTAAATATGCAGTAATGCTGCTGGTTTACATTAAATATGAAGTAATGCTGCTGGTTTACATTAAATATGAAGTAATGCTGCTGGTTTACATTAAATATGCAGTAATGCTGCTGGTTTACATTACATATGAAGTAATGCTGCTGGTTTACATTAAATATGCAGTAATGCTGCTGGTTTACATTAAATATGCAGTAATGCTGCTGGTTTACATTACATATGAAGTAATGCTGCTGGTTTACATTAAATATGCAGTAATGCTGCTGGTTTACATTACATATGAAGTAATGCTGCTGGTTTACATTAAATATGCAGTAATGCTGAAGTGGAGCAGGTCAGAAGTCTTTCAGGTGGAACGTTGCAGCGACATGGTGCTGAAGGAGTCTTTTGCTTGTATCTGATTCCACAACGACGGTGGCTCTACTTTCATAAAAGAAATTACCTTGTTTAGTTTAAACACACTTTGCAACAGCTCATTTCACACATTCACCTCTCTGCAACATGTTCAGCTCATTTCACACATTCACCTCTCTGCAACATGTTCAGCTCATTTCACACATTCACCTCTCTGCAACATGTTCAGCTCATTTCACACATTCATCTCTCTGCAACATGTTCAGCTCATTTCACACATTCACCTCTCTGCAACATGTTCAGCTCATTTCACACATTCACCTCTCTGCAACATGTTCAGCTCATTTCACACATTCATCTCTCTGCAACATGTTCAGCTCATTTCACACATTCACCTCTTTGCAACATGTTCAGCTCATTTCACACATTCATCTCTTTGCAACATGTTCAGCTCATTTCACACATTCACCTCATGTTCAGGTCGGCTTCCTTTCCTTTCAAAAGAACGACGCTGCACATTTCAAGTGGATCAAACATCATTGTGTGAGTGTTGTGTTGATGCTATTTTATGTTATTTGATGCTATTTGATGCTATTTGATGCTATTTGCACATTTTAGAAAAGTCCTTCAACTTTAATTATTGTTTCTCAGCAACATCTTCAATCCATTTTGATGTGAAGTGAGACATTAATGATGTGATGGAGTAAGAAATAAGAAATTAATGGAGTGATGAGTGAGAGAGGGATCGAGTGATGAGTGATACAGAATCAGAGGTAGCAGGTGATGGAGTGATGGAGTGATGGAGGGATGGAGGGATGGAGGGATGGAGTGATGAGTGATACAGAATCAGAGGTAGCAGGTGATGGAGTGATGGAGGGATGGAGTGATGGAGGGATGGAGGGATGGAGGGATGGAGTGATGGAGGGATGGAGGGAAGGAGTGATGAGTGATACAGAATCAGAGGTAGCAGGTGATGGAGTGATGGAGGGATGGAGTGATGGAGGGATGGAGGGATGGAGTGATGAGTGATACAGAATCAGAGGTAGCAGGTGATGGAGTGATGGAGGGATGGAGTGATGGAGGGATGGAGGGATGGAGGGATGGAGGGATGGAGTGATGAGTGATACAGAATCAGAGGGAGCAGGTGATGGAGTGATGGAGGGATGGAGTGATGGAGGGATGGAGTGATGAGTGATACAGAATCAGAGGGAGCAGGTGATGGAGGCCCGTGTGCACGTTAACAACTACACAAACCTTCATTTTAAGAGGATTGAGAACATCATAATTATGATCTTTCATATTTATGATGAATGATAATCTCTCGGAGCGTTGACACGACAACGATGTGTTTTACATTCTGACTCAATCTTTTTTATTAAACGTTTAACTGATTTGAACTTTCTGTCCATGAAGGAAATTCATATTAATATGAATGTTAATGTCTGTCTTCATATAAACATGAGGGCCGTCAGGTGGGTTCTCCGGGTGGGTTCTCATTGAGCACTGAAAGTTTCTCGTGGCCAAAATACATTTGTTCAGTTTGGTAGAAGCTGGCTTAACAAAATGAATGTGTTGATGATTTATCATTATAATTATTAAAATGCTGCTCACTGCCTACCTGCGTTTGAAGGTGAGGACGACGCCCAGCAGGATGATGACGAACATGAGGAGGCCCGCGACCACGCCGGCCATCTTCACCGTGCCGTCCACCTGCTGCTCGGGCTCCATCGCATCCGAGTCCTGTGTGGACGCTCCTACACACACACACACACACACACACACACACACACACACACACACACACACACATTGGTGGGCAACCACATACAAATAGCAGTGTCACACAGAGAGGAGCACACACTCACAGAAACATGCAGAAGATGATAAACTTGAAGTGTGTCCTCAAACACACGTGAAGGTGAAGATGAAACATCATGCAGGAGGAAGTGAGACACAACGTTTCCTGTGACCAGCGGGTCCAGCGGGAGAGCCGACGCTCTCTCTCTCTTACTGTCCTCTAATCGTGATCATTCATAACAGTGGATCCAAAAGTGCGTCTCCTAATTAATAACACATATTCAAGTTTTTGGAAATCTCCATTGATTTAGAGAATATACTTTTACATTCAAGTCAGAACACTGAAAGTGAATCTGAACGATTCTGTGATCAGAGTTCTGTGATCAGAGTTCTGTGATCAGAGTTCTGTGGTCAGAGTTCTGTGGTCAGAGTTCTGTGGTCAGAGTTCTGTGGTCAGAGTTCTGTGAACAGGATTCTGTGATCAGAGTTCTGTGATCAGAGTTCTGTGGTCAGAGTTCTGTGAACAGGATTCTGTGGTCAGAGTTCTGTGAACAGGATTCTGTGGTCAGAGTTCTGTGATCAGGGTTCTGTGATCAGAGTTCTGTGATCAGAGTTCTGTGGTCAGAGTTCTGTGATCAGGATTCTGTGGTCAGAGTTCTGTGGTCAGAGTTCTGTGATCAGAGTTCTGTGGTCAGAGTTCTGTGATCAGGATTCTGTGGTCAGAGTTCTGTGGTCAGAGTTCTGTGATCAGAGTTCTGTGAACAGGATTCTGTGGTCAGAGTTCTGTGGTCAGAGTTCTGTGGTCAGAGTTCTGTGGTCAGGGTTCTGTGGTCAGAGTTCTGTGGTCAGGGTTCTGTGGTCAGGGTTCTGTGGTCAGGGTTCTGTGATCAGGGTTCTGTGATCGACTCGCCTGATGTCGGTATTTGATGGCTTGAGAGTGAGAACAGGAAATTTAATCGGACATACTGGGTGAGGGACGTCGCCGGCGCTAGAGAGCCATTTTTGGACTTCAGGGTCTTCTATATGTCCCACACAGGGACATATAGAAGACCCTGCAGTCTTCTATATGTCCCTGTGTGGGACATATAGACACTATATGTGGGACACTATGTCCACAGAGGGACATAGTGATGAATTCAACTCCCTGAAATTTACTTCAAACTCTTGGGATTTCTATTGGAAGACCATTAGTCCATCAGTTGAAGAGAGATCTTCTCTCTCTGATGTTTGATGTCTCAAAGATGTGAGCTTGTTCTGTTCTGTGAGCTTGTTCTGTTCTGTGAGCTTGTTCTGTGAGCCTGTTAAGTTATACAATGCAGAGAAACAAATGTCAACGGAAACTTGTAACTTTAGTTGTAACAACAGTTATGAACACAACTGTCCACCGAGGATCTGCCCTCTGAAGCTTCAGGCCAGGTCACATTGTGTTGACACTGAAAGAGTAAAGTGTTCCTCAAACAGCAGCTCTGCTCCAAGTTACACAAGTTACCGCTTAATTGGCCAGAAACAAAAAGCTGAACAGATAAATACTTTTAAAAAGGGAAGGAAAGAGGAAGGTTAGGAGGCGACTGAGGAAGTGAGCACAGGAGAGAAACATTACCCAGACGTTCATGTTTGGAAGGAAGGAAAGGTGTGCTGAACTTTGAGAAGGAGATAAAAGGGAGAAGGAGCGATAGAGGGAGAAAAAAAAACCCCTGAGGGCTGCTTTCCAGGCTTTATTATCTTTATTTCAAATAAAGATAATAAAGCCTGGAAAGCAGCCCTGGGTCCTCCACATAGACAGACCTGTTCCCGCAAGCAGCCTCTTGTTATAACCTTGATAGACAAAGACAGCCAATTAATAGAGCAACACTGAGGCGTGGGCGCTCGCTTTGATCCCGCCGCTCTCTTCTTCACCCCCTCTGCAAAAGAGCTACTGAGCTAGCGGCTTAGCAGCTAACCTTGGCACACTCGCTGAACGCTGGCTGTTCTGACGAGATGTTCCTTAAACCTGAAAGCCTTCAATGACAACACACTTGTGTGTCTTTGTGTCTTTGTAACAGCCTCACGGACAGCTTCCCAACCAGGAAGCTGTATTATCTCTAAAATAATACAGAGAATCCATCTCTCATCCTACGCTTTAACGCAGCTTTTCTCCCTGCTTCAATGGAGATGAGGCATCAAATAGAAATGTTAAGAGTGAAGCATTAAGTGCTTCTTAATAGAGCTGGATTCTCAACACATCATATTTAGTGAACAAATAGGATATTCACTGAGTGTTGTACTCTAGAACAGCAAAATATGGCCCGATACCGGGTCCACTGGGGCCCACTTCAGGCGGGTCTCATATCATAACTAATGCAAAGTATATTTTATATTCATACCAAATCAAATTTGGTATGTTGTCAAACAAACCCATTTTCATTGAACAGAATATTCAGCTTCAGTCATATTTGTTGGCATTTAGCTTCTTAAAAACTGCTCAAAATACAGTTCAGTGGACACAAGAGGCACAAAAGGCACAAGAAGCACAAGAAGCACAAGAGGCACAAGAGGCACAAGAAGCACAAGCGGAGGCACAAGAAGCACAAGAAGCACAAGCGGAGGCACAAGAGGCACAAGAGGCACAAGAAGCACAAGCAGAGGCACAAGAGGCACAAGAGGCACAAGAAGCACAAGCGGAGGCACAAGAAGCACAAGCGGAGGCACAAGAGGCACAAGAGGCACTAGCGGCACAAGAGGCACAAGAAGCACAAGCGGAGGCACAAGAAGCACACAAAGCACAAGCGGAGGCACAAGAGGAGGCACACGAGGCACAAGAGGCACAAGCGGAGGCACAAGCGGAGGCACAAGAGGCACAAGCGGAGGCACAAGAGGCACAAGCGGAGGCACAAGAAGCACAAGCGGAGGCACAAGCGGAGGCACAAGCGGAGGCACAAGAGGCACAAGCGGAGGCACAAGAGGCACAAGCGGAGGCACAAGAGGCACAAGCGGAGGCACAAGCAGAGGCACAAGAGGCACAAGAAGCACAAGCGGAGGCACAAGCGGAGGCACAAGCGGAGGCACAAGAGGCACAAGCGGAGGCACAAGAGGCACAAGCGGAGGCACAAGCGGCACAAGCGGAGGCACAAGCGGAGGCACAAGAGGCACAAGAGGCACAAGCGGAGGCACAAGAGGCACAAGAGGCACAAGCGGAGGCACACGAGGCACAAGCGGAGGCACAAGAGGCACAAGAGGAGGCACAAGAGGCACAAGAGGCACAAGCAGAGGCACAAGAGGCACAAGCAGAGGCACAAGAGGCACAAGAGGCACAAGAGGCACAAGCAGAGTCACAAGCAGAGGCACAAGAGGCACAAGAGGCACAAGAGGCACAAGAGGCACAAGAGGCACAAGAGGCACAAGCGGAGGCACAAGCGGAGGCACAAGAGGCACAAGCGGAGGCACAAGAGGCACAAGCGGAGGCACAAGCGGCACAAGCGGAGGCACAAGCGGAGGCACAAGAGGCACAAGAGGCACAAGCGGAGGCACAAGAGGCACAAGAGGCACAAGAGGCACAAGAGGCACAAGCGGAGGCACACGAGGCACAAGCGGAGGCACAAGAGGCACAAGAGGAGGCACAAGAGGCACAAGAGGCACAAGCAGAGGCACAAGAGGCACAAGCAGAGGCACAAGAGGCACAAGAGGCACAAGCAGAGTCACAAGCAGAGGCACAAGAGGCACAAGAGGCACAAGAGGCACAAGAGGCACAAGAGGCACAAGAAGCACAAGAAGCACAAGCGGAGGCACAAGAGGCACAAGCGGATATAATTATTATTATCATAACATGTATAATATGGATAGTAATAGGTAATAGGTCTGTCTGAGGAAGGGGGGCTGCATTTAACAGAGAAGCTATGAAGGAGACCTCTGCTGCTGATATCTCCAGATATCCTTTTCATTGATACATTTCTTTTGTTCCTTTCATTACTCAGAGGGCAGGGTACAATTGCCAGGAGGAATTATGGGTAAAACCAGAGATATTAAAAACATAATCTCATCAAGATGGAGAGAAGATTGATTCTCCAACGCATTGCAGCGGCCCTGAATGCTTTCTCTGTGTGTGTGTGTGTGTGTGTGTGTGTGTGTGTGTGTGTGTGTGTGTGTGTGTGTGTGTGTGTGTGTGTGTGTGTGTGTGTGTGTGTGTGTGTGTGAGGGGTTGATGTGAAGGTTTAGTTTTCAGCCATTGTTTGTCAGCAGGCTGCTTCCTCTCTGGATTAGTGTGAGCATGACTGAGTGTGTCTAACAGGATTACTAATCTGAACTATGCTGCCACAGCACTCTGTGTGTGTGTGTGTGTGTGTGTGTGTGTGTGTGTGTGTGTGTGTGTGTGTGTGTGTGTGTGTGTGTGTGTGAGTGTAGATGATGATGATGATGATGATGATGATGGATTAAGATTATCTTTAGTTTCCATAATTTAGTAAACAATGAACAATGCTAATGGTTGCCTCTCTCCCTTTCACTCACACACACACACACACACACACACACACACACACACACACACACACACACACACACACACACACACACACACCAGTTTCCATGTTGACATTAATGTTGAGGTCAGCAGGTTTATAAGTACTATAAGAACTTTAAAGGAGAAACCACTTAACTGCTCCATCGTCTGGTCCCTGCAGAGTGATGTGTGTGAGAATATTATGTTCTTATAAGAATATTATGTTCTAATGATATTGACAACATGAAATACTTCCTGTCATGCTGAGGAATGCGTGATGTGTATCTGTACCTCTGGTTGTGTACTTTAGCTGTTCAACCAGTTAAATGGTCTTCATTCTGCCCACAGCTCACTGATGAAGTACTTCCTGCCATTGAACTAGTTATTAGTTATGATCCATCACTCTACTAGTTATTAGTTATGATCCATCACTCTACTTGTTATTAGTTATGATCCATCACTCTACTAGTTATTAGATATGATCCATAACTCTACTAGTTATGATCCATCACTCTACTAGTTATTAGTTATGATCCATAACTCTACTAGTTATGATCCATCACTCAACTAGTTATTAGTTATGATCCATCCCTCTACTAGTTATGATCCATCACTCTACTAGTTATTAGTTATGATCCATCACTCTACTAGTTATTAGTTATGATCCATAACTCTACTAGTTATGATCCATCACTCTACTAGTTATTAGTTATGATCCATCACTCTACTTGCTATTAGTTATGATCCATCACTCTACTAGTTATTAGTTATGATCCATTACTCTACTAGTTATTAGTTATGATCCATCACTCTACATGTTATTAGTTATGATCCATCACTCTACTAGTGATGATCCATAACTCTACTTGTTATTAGTTATGATCCATTACTCTACTTGTTATTAGTTATGATCCATCACTCTACTAGTTATTAGTTATGATCCATCACTCTACTAGTTATTAGTTATGATCCATTACTCTACTAGTTATTAGTTATGATCCATCACTCTACTAGTTATTAGTTATGATCCATCACTCTACTAGTTATTAGTTATGATCCATTACTCTACTAGTTATTAGTTATGATCCATCACTCTACTAGTTATTAGTTATGATCCATTACTCTACTTGTTAATAGTTATGATCCATCACTCTACTAGTTATTAGTTATGATCCATCACTCTACTTGTTATGATCCATCACTCTACTAGTTATTAGTTACGATCCATCACTCTACTTGCTATTAGTTATGATCTATCACTCTACTAGTTATTAGTTATGATCCATCACTCTACTTGTTATTAGTTATGATCCATCACTCAACTAGTTATGATCCATCACTCTACTTGTTATTAGTTATGATCCATTACTCTACTTGTTATTAGTTATGATCCATCACTCTACTAGTTATTAGTTATGATCCATCACTCTACTAGTTATGATCCATCACTCTACTAGTTATTAGTTATGATCCATTACTCTACTTGTTATTAGTTATGATCCATCACTCAACTAGTTATGATCCATCACTCTACTTGTTATTAGTTATGATCCATTACTCTACTTGTTATTAGTTATGATCCATCACTCTACTAGTTATTAGTTATGATCCATCACTCTACTAGTTATGATCCATCACTCTACTAGTTATTAGTTATGATCCATTACTCTACTTGTTATTAGTTATGATCCATCACTCTACTAGTTATTAGTTATGATCCATCACTCTACTTGTTACTAGTTATGATCCATTACTCTACTAGTTATTAGTTATGATCCATCACTCTACTTGTTATTAGTTATGATCCATCACTCTACTAGGTATGATCCATTACTCTACTTGTTATTAGTTATGATCCACTCTACTAGTTATTAGTTATGATCCATAACTCTACTAGTTATGATCCATCACTCTACTAGTTATTAGTTATGATCCATTACTCTACTTGTTATTAGTTATGATCCATCACTCTACTAGTTATTAGTTATGATCCATCACTCTACTTGTTACTAGTTATGATCCATTACTCTACTAGTTATTAGTTATGATCCATAACTCTACTAGTTATGATCCATCACTCTACTAGTTATTAGTTATGATCCATCACTCTACTAGTTATTAGTTATGATCCATTACTCGACTAGTTATTAGTTATGATCCATCACTCTACTAGTTATGATCCATCACTCTAGTTATTAGTTATGATATTAGTTATAGGCAAATTCTCTTAAATGTGCATTATGGCCGGAAATAGAAGGTTCATTCAGCGTGTATCGCTTTAAGTATGAAAGATAATGCACGTTATTTCATATATATATATATATATATATATATATATATATATATATATATATATATATATAAACATCTCATGAAAGCGGTTCATATTTCTGTATTTATATGTATTATAAAGGGGTGACGGACGCTGCAGAGGGAGCAGGAGGATGGTGTCAAACACAGGACTGTCATCCAGGAGACCTGAGGGTTACTAAGTTATGAGGGTATCACCTGAGCCGCTGAGCATACGTTGTGTCCAGTATTGATAAGATTGATATGATTCATAAGGGATAGCAGGATGGAAGGCGGCGGGCGGGTTGCAGGGCAGCTGTTCGTCTGAGTGATGCGATGGCAGGAAGCTGAACGATGAGTTTGATTTAACTTTGAAATCAATGCAGCACAAAATCATCTGAATGTGTTTCAGGGCCTTTGGTCTGTAAACACAATAGTATGTTATTATTATTCCTTCTTTCCATGTTGGATGGAAAAAAATGCAAAATTATTTTTAACTGTATAGCTCTTTCAAAAAATATTAATTCAAGATGCACTGTGTTCTAAAAGACACCTGAAGGTAATTAACCCCTGAAGATGGGCTGAAGGTTATGCTGATTTCAGAAATAAAATATGCTGCACATTCATTTAAATTTAAAGGGAATCATCATCATCACCCTTCATACGTTTAAATCACTCAATGAATGAATCAGACAGAATGGAACCATGCTGACAGGAAGTGGGCAGGAAGTGGAGAGGAAGTGGACAGGAAGTAGGCTTGTTATTAAAGAGAGCAACAAAGATTAGGAGAATAATTCAGCTCCTTTCCTGTATGATTCATTTTTAGCTGCTCCTTCTCAAAAGAGCATACTCTGGCTATTGACTGTGCAGCATGGTTTTACTGTTTATGAGTGTGTTGGGGCATGTGTGTGTGTGTGTGTGTGTGTGTGTGTGTGTGTGTGTGTGTGTGTGTGTGTGTGTATGCAGGAGAGAAAAATAAGAGGTTCCAACACAGCCAGCAACACTGGAAGCAGAGCAGACGTGCAACAGATGCAGTAAGATGGCAATGAGACAAACAGTGCGTTGTTTTTATTGTTGTGCTGTGATGGAAAAATAGAACATAGGGAATCAAATATTCTGCCTATGAAGCAATAATCACCTTCGCTTGGGATGACTACAATGTACGGCGTTGTTATCTGTCCCCTACCTATCACCACTAAGGCCAAGGGCCCCATGTCCCACCGGAGAGCATGAGGAAGAGAGGGAGACCAAACGAACAACAACAAAAAGAGAAAAGGAAGAAGAAAAGAAGACAAATATCTTTCTTTATCCATTTCATCAGGTTTAGACTTTTTCAACAATCTGTTTTAGAGGAGAGAAGTTGCAGTGGTGAACGATCAAAGTGTCACATTAAGACCAGTGGGGCGATGTGGACTGGGGTGTGGACTGGGGTGTGGACTGGAGTGTGGACTGGGGTGTGGACTGGGGTGTGGACTGGGGTGTGGACTGGGTGTGGACTGGGGTGTGGACTGGGGTCTGGACTGGGTGTGGACTGGGGTGTGGACTGGGGTGTGGACTGGGGTCTGGACTGGGTGTGGACTGGGTGTGGACTGGGGTGTGGACTTGGGTGTGGACTGGGTGTGGACTGGGATGTGGACTGGGTGTGTACTGGGTGTGTACTGGGTGTGGACTGGGGTGTGGACTGGGGTGTGGACTGGGTGTGGACTGGGTGTGGACTGGGGTGTGGACTGGGTGTGGACTGGGGTGTGGACTGGGTGTGTACTGGGGTGTGGACTGGGGGTGTGGACTGGGTGTGGACTGGGGTGTGGACTGGGGTGTGGACTGGGGTCTGGACTGGGTGTGGACTGGGTGTGGACCGGGTGTGTACTGGGTGTGGACTGGGGTGTGGACTGGGGTGTGGACTGGTGTGGACTGGGGTGTGGACTGGGTGTGGACTGGGGTGTGGACTGGGTGTGGACTGGGGTGTGGACTCGGGTGTGGACTGGGTGTGCACTGGGGTGTGGACTGGGTGTAGACTGGAGTGTGGACTCGGGTGTGGACTGGGTGTGCACTGGGGTGTGGACTGGGGTGTGGACTGGGTGTGGACTGGGGTGTGGACTGGGTGTGGACTGGGGTGTGGACTTGGGTGTGGACTGGGTGTGGACTGGGTGTGGACTGGGGTGTGGACCGGGTGTGTACTGGGTGTGGACTGGGGTGTGGACTGGGGTGTGGACTGGTGTGGACTGGGGTGTGGACTGGGTGTGGACTGGGGTGTGGACTGGGTGTGGACTGGGTGTGGACTGGGGTGTGGACTGGGTGTGTACTGGGGTGTGGACTGGGGTGTGGACTGGGTGTGGACTGGAGTGTGGACTGGGGTGTGGACTGGGGTGTGGACTGGGGTGTGGACTGGGTGTGGACTGCAGTGTGGACTGGGGTGTGGACTGGGGTGTGGACTGGGGTCTGGACTGGGTGTGGACTGGGTGTGGACTGGGGTGTGGACTTGGGTGTGGACTGGGTGTGGACTGGGGCGTGGACTGGGTGTGTACTGGGTGTGTACTGGGTGTGGACTGGGGTGTGGACTGGGGTGTGGACTGGGTGTGGACTGGGGTGTGGACTGGGTGTGGACTGGGGTGTGGACTGGGGTGTGGACTGGGTGTGTAATGGGGTGTGTACTGGGGTGTGGACTGGGGTGTGGACTGGGGTCTGGACTGGGTGTGGACTGGGGTGTGGACTGGGGTGTGGACTGGGGTCTGGACTGGGGTCTGGACTGGGTGTGGACTGGGGTGTGGACTGGGGTGTGGACTGGGGTCTGGACTGGGTGTGGACTGGGGTGTGGACTGGGGTCTGGACTGGGTGTGGACTGGGGTGTGGACTGGGGTGTGGACTGGGGTCTGGACTGGGTGTGGACTGGGTGTGGACTAGGGTGTGGACTTGGGTGTGGACTGGGTGTGGACTGGGATGTGGACTGGGTGTGTACTGGGTGTGTACTGGGTGTGGACTGGGGCGTGGACTGGGTGTGTACTGGGTGTGTACTGGGTGTGGACTGGGGTGTGGACTGGGGTGTGGACTGGGTGTGGACTGGGGTGTGGACTGGGGTGTGGACTGGGGTCTGGACTGGGTGTGGACTGGGGTGTGGACTGGGGTCTGGACTGGGTGTGGACTGGGGTGTGGACTGGGGTGTGGACTGGGGTCTGGACTGGGTGTGGACTGGGTGTGGACTAGGGTGTGGACTTGGGTGTGGACTGGGTGTGGACTGGGATGTGGACTGGGTGTGTACTGGGTGTGTACTGGGTGTGGACTGGGGTGTGGACTGGGGTGTGGACTGGGGTCTGGACTGGGTGTGGACTGGGTGTGGACTAGGGTGTGGACTTGGGTGTGGACTGGGTGTGGACTGGGATGTGGACTGGGTGTGTACTGGGTGTGTACTGGGTGTGGACTGGGGTGTGGACTGGGTGTGGACTGGGGTGTGGACTGGGGTGTGGACTGGGTGTGTACTGGGGTGTGGACTGGGGGTGTGGACTGGCTGTGGACTGGGGTGTGGACTGGGTGTGGACTGGGGTGTGGACTGGGGTGTGGACTGGGGTCTGGACTGGGTGTGGACTGGGTGTGGACCGGGTGTGTACTGGGTGTGGACTGGGGTGTGGACTGGGGTGTGGACTGGTGTGGACTGGGGTGTGGACTGGGTGTGGACTGGGGTGTGGACTGGGTGTGGACTGGGGTGTGGACTCGGGTGTGGACTGGGTGTGCACTGGGGTGTGGACTGGGTGTAGACTGGAGTGTGGACTCGGGTGTGGACTGGGTGTGCACTGGGGTGTGGACTGGGGTGTGGACTGGGTGTGGACTGAGGTGTGGACTGGGTGTGGACTGGGGTGTGGACTGGGTGTGGACTGGGTGTGGACTGGGGTGTGGACCGGGGTGTGGACTGGGGTGTGGACTGGTGTGGACTGGGGTGTGGACTGGGTGTGGACTGGGGTGTGGACTGGGTGTGGACTGGGTGTGGACTGGGGTGTGGACTGGGGTGTGGACTGGGTGTGGACTGGGGTGTGGACTGGGGTGTGGACTGGGGTGTGGACTGGGTGTGTACTGGGTGTGTTCTGGGTGTGGACTGGGGTGTGGACTGGGTGTGGACTGGGGTGTGGACTGGGTGTGGCATGTTGTCAGCATGTGCTGCTGTCAGTGGATGCAGATGTGGTGCCAAGGGTTAACTGCTGAGTCTGATGGGTTAATCCAATAAACCGAGGAGGAAATGGAAGAGAAAGGAAGTGAAGAGATGGTTGAAAGAAGAAAAAAGTATGAACGTTGTGGCGTGGAACTAAGACCCAAACTTTCACCTGGGTTCTCCATTCCCCAGACACCAGAACCAATGATGACGCTGAACAAAAGTCATCTGTTCTCTTTAGGTAGTAGTACTATAATAATAATGATAACAGCAGTATAAACTAGCAGGTGGCTTAGACTGAACCTCCCTGTTGCTCAACAGCTTCAGGTCTGATGCTCACAGGGTGGAAACCAGCCGGGAAAGAAAGGTTTGATCTCAATGGTCAATGATGTTTCTTCTCAGAGGCAAAGTGCAACATGTTCAACATCAGCTGGTTGAGCCAAATAACCAGGTTCAGGTAGCTGGTGGGACCAAGAAGCTGATCTGCATGAGAGCCAAAGGAACGGCTCATAAGCCCGTTATCATGTTCATTATCTTTATCATGATAACTTCATCAAAGAATAAGCTCCAGTTAGTGCCAAATAAGAATATTCAACCTTTGGGGTTTTTACTATTTTGTTGCATTACAACCTGGAATTAAAATATATTTCTTTTTAGATTTTACGTAATGGACAAAATAGTCAAAATCTGATGTGAAATGAAGAAGAAAAAATTCTCAACTCAAAAGCTTCTGAAGGTTGTTGTTGGCAGCAGATCTTATTTAGGGGCTTCAGAACAAAGAAAATGGATTCATATGCACACACCACTTTTCATATTCGTATTTTGTAAAACACGTTTGTATTCATTTCACTTAACTAATTTTAACTATTTTGTTTAGGTCCATTTAAAAAAATTCCACAAACAAATCAAATTCCTGTTTGTGGTGCAACTGACTGATGCTGACATTACTAAACACTGGTTCTTTAGCTCAGTCTGTGTTCTCTACTGATGCTGACATTACTAAATACTGGTTCTTTAGCTCAGTCTGTGTTCTCTACTGATGCTGACAATACTAAACACTGGTTCTTTCGCTCTCTCTCTGTGTTCTCTACTGATGCTGACATTACTAAATACTGGTTCTTTAGCTCAGTCTGTGTTCTCTACTGATGCTGACATTACTAAACACTGGTTCTTTAGCTCAGTCTGTGTTCTCTACTGATGCTGACATTACTAAACACTGGTTCTTTAGCTCAGTCTGTGTTCTCTACTGATGCTGATATTACTAAACACTGGTTCTTTAGCTCAGTCTGTGTTCTCTACTGATGCTGACATTACTAAACACTGGTTCTTTAGCTCAGTCTGTATTCTCTACTGATGCTGACATTACTAAACACTGGTTCTTTAGCTCAGTCTGTGTTCTCTACTGATGCTGACATTACTAAACACTGGTTCTTTAGCTCAGTCTGTGTTCTCTACTGATGCTGACATTACTAAACACTGGTTCTTTAGCTCAGTCTGTGTTCTCTACCTATGACTGATGCTGACATTACTAAACACTGGTTCTTTAGCTCAGTCTGTGTTCTCTACCTATGACTGATGCTGATATTACTAAACACTGGTTCTTTAGCTCAGTCTGTTCTCTACCTATGACTGATGGTAACATTACTAAACACTGGTTCTTTAGCTCAGTCTGTGTTCTCTACCTATGACTGATGCTAACATTACTAAACACTGGTTCTTTAGCTCAGTCTGTGTTCTCTACTGATGCTGACAGTACTAAACACTGGTTCTTTAGCTCAGTCTGTGTTCTCTACTGATGCTGACATTACTAAACACTGGTTCTTTAGCTCTCTCTCTCTGTTCTCTACTGATGCTGACATTACTAAACACTGGTTCTTTAGCTCTCTCTCTGTGTTCTCTACTGATGCTGACATTACTAAACACTGGTTCTTTAGCTCTCTCTCTCTCTGTGTTCTCTACTGATGCTGACATTACTAAACACTGGTTCTTTAGCTCTCTCTCTCTCTGTGTTCTCTACCTATGACTGATGCTGACATTACTAAACACTGGTTCTTTAGCTCTCTTTCTCTGTGTTCTCTACCTATGACTGATGCTGACATTACTAAACACTGGTTCTTTAACTAAGTCTGTGTTCTCTACTGATGCTGACATTACTAAACAGTGGTTCTTTAACTCAGTCTGTGTTCTCTACTGATGCTAACATTACTAAACACTGGTTCTTTAGCTCTCTCTCTGTGTTCTCTACTGATGTTGACATTACTAAACACTGGTTCTTTAGCTCTCTGTTTTCTCTACCTATGACTGATGCTGTTAACTCTGCATATAAGTCATTATTTTGTCATATGAAGGACAGATGAGCAGTCAAACACTGTCGTCCTCCACCACAGGACTTTGCTCTCAGAAAAATTGCCTGCATAGAGTGGATAGAGTAAGAAACAAATGAGCAATAAATGACTGATGCAGATGAGAAACTATACGGGAGTGAAAGAGTCAAAGAACACAGACCGAAGTGGAAAAATCTAATCAATGTTTGATGCAGATGAAATAATGAAAATAGAAAAGAGAGACGAGGTGAGGAAAATCAATAGCAAGCTGAAAAGCTTTCAAAGCACATCGGCTGGCACACAAATGGGAGTTTATACTGGAGATGAGCAGCAGATAAAGGAGGGAGGAGGGAGAGAGGATGGAATGGTGAGAGAGAGAGAGAGAGGGCGAGAGAGGGATAGAGAGAGAGAGATGGAGAGAGAGAAAGAGAGATGGAGAGAGAGAAAGAGCGAGAGAGATGGAGAGAGAGAGCGAGAGAGGGATAGAGAGATAGAGAGAGAGAGATGGAGAGAGAGAGAGAAAGAGAGATGGAGAGAGAGCGAGAGAGGGATAGGGATAGAGAGATGGAGAGAGAGAGGGATAGAGAGAGAGATGGAAAGAGAGAGAGCGAGAGAGGGATAGATGAGAGAGATGGAGAGAGAGAGAGAGAGGGATAGAGAGAGAGAGAGAGATGGAGAGAGAGAGAGAGAGATGGAGAAGGTGAGACAGACGAGGAGATGCAGAGGAGTCATGCAGGACATGGACAGTGTGTGTGTGTGTGTGTGTGTGTGTGTGTGTGTGTGTGTGTGTGTGTGTGTGTGTGTGTGTGTGTGTGTGTGTTCTAAGGGCCAGCATAGATAAGAAGGTAACAGTGACGGGTGCTCATACCTTTGTTAGCCAGGCGGACGCAGTTGATTTTGGTTTCCTGAGGAAGAAGAACAAGGAGAAGAAGAAGAAGAACAACAAGGAGAAGAAGAGGAAGAAGAAGAAGAACGAGAAGAAGAAGAAGAAAAAGAAGAAGAAGAAAAAGGAGAAGAAGAAGGAGAAGAAGAAGGAGAAGAAGGAGAAGGAGAAGGAGAAGGAGAAGAAGGAGAAGAAGGAGAAGAAGAGGAAGAAGAAGAAGAAGGAGGAGAAGAAGGAAAAGAAGAAGGAGAAGAAGGAGAAGAAGGAGAAGAAGAAGGAGAAGAAGAAGATTCTCAGTTTAACGAGTGAGGAGCAGGTTGTCATGACGAAGATGTGAAGCAGGAAATACTATATATATTATTATATTATATATAGTATTATAATACTATATATATATTATATATAATATATATATAATATATATGTATATTGTACACTGTATCATCATTGAACTTTAATTAAAACCGTTTATTATAACTCATCGAATCCAATATGGCCAACAAAAATCCATATCTTATCACATATTTGCGTACGAATCTTCACCAATCACCAGTTTGCTATATTTCGGGTATTTAATACTGAAATATGAATCACCACATCGTGTACATTCTCTGTGGAAGAGGTGTGCTCATCAGAAGCGTTAGGGCGAGTCCAAAGTAAAGTGAATGGGAAGAAGGAAACGATGACTGGCGCACAGCAACCTTATGGTTACAGTTTCTGGAGATGGTGGATATCCTGCGAAGGTTTCTCAAAGCAGAGCGAACGGGAAACTGGAGATTGCATCTTTAGTCAGTACGCGAAACGCTACCCAACTTTGCAGCAGCTGGACACAAATTATATACGAAGTCCGCATATGTATATCTGCAAACGATGACCATGCTGCTCGAAACACACCCCGATGTACATCAGAAATTCGAGGAAGGGTATCATGTAGTGAGGCGTAGTGATGGATACTGGGGAGGACTGTTCACAGACCTCGTCATAGAGCGGGTGCTAATGAGGAGCGTAAAGACGCACGGAGGCCTGACCTGAGGAAAGGGCATGACCGAAACTCAGTGCCTACTGTGGGTCATGTCCATGCCGGCATGTGCCAACATGAATGATGCCATGCAGAAGTTCACTGGTGTGTCATATGAGACCAGTGACCAACGCAAGAATATGTCAAAGGCTAGACAAGCTAGAGATGTCAATGATGCCTGCATCATTATGAGACCAGAGGATTTGGGATGGAACGCTGTTGACGGGAGATATCTGCCAATACAGACCGACCAACCAGCCGCTCCATCAGAACTACTGGATGTCATCTGTTGTAGCTGTAAAAAGGGCCGCACCACCCGGAGGTGCACATGCCGAAAATATGGCTTGCCTTGAACAAATGTGTGCAGAGAATGCCGTGCTGTAAGCTGCACCAACTCACAGTTACCAGACTTTTCAAATGCGTATGATGACGACGGTTGAGTTGGACCCAGTCCAACGGTGTATCAACTACAATGATCAATCACTGTATTGACAATAGTATCATGTTGTGTCACCTTTCTGTTATACTCTTTATGTGATGTGTAACTAATGTGAGTGGGTTACTAAAGTTCGAAAATACCATGATTATATTAGTATACAATTTCATTCAATTAAATATGTCGTATATCAGGGCAAATGCATGACAAGAAATTGATTTCTGGTGGCCATATTGGATTTTCTTCCTTGATAATTGCATCTAATCAAGTCGTAACCTATTCAAAATGATTCCTTATGTCCAAAATACGTATAATACCATTTTAAATCATTCAAATGTCTCTTCTGATAGTGGAGATATGAGACATTATATATTTATGGTGGCCATCTTGGATTTTTGCTTATTTAACCTATTTCTGCAACAGTAATTTCTTAGGACTTTTAGTATGTTATTCAGGACATCTTACAGATGACCTCAGTGCCCAAATAGATTCTGTTGCATTGTTTCCCATGTTGGGTGGTTAAATTGGCTTGATTGCCTGGACTATTGATGACTCCTCCTACACTGGAAATGAAGCGCAGCCCTCTCCAGACTTCCCTTAAATTTCTAAACAACCTGTTTTGTCTTTTAGAGGATTTTAACTTTATCGTGACAGCGGTTTATCCAGATTCTCCCTCGTTTCCTCTCCCACCACGATTCCTTTCTTGGATTCCTCTCCCTCTTTGGCCCTGCCAGCCTCAGTCTTCCATCTTCTTTAATCTCTCTTTCTCTTGTTTTAGACTTTTATTCCCTCCTTCCCTCAATCCCCATCACTCTGACTTATTTTACTTACAGCCCCAGGCACTTTATTCTGGTGTGTGTGTGTGTGTGTGTGTGTGTGTGTGTGTGTGTGTGTGTGTGTGTGTGTGTGTGTGTGTGCGTGCGTGCGTGCGTGTGTGTGTGTGTGCGTGCGTGCGCGTGTGTGTGGGACATCACATAACATCGAGGGAGAAATCAAGATCGCCGTTGGTGAGCACTTTTAATGTGCAGAGCGTCGACTAATTGGCACAGTGATGTGAGATGAGAGACTGGCATCAAACCCATGTCACCCCAGAGGGGGGGGAGTGAAAAAAGAAGAGTCGGAGGAAAAGAGAGGGCAATAAAACATACTGGAGAGGAAAAATTATAGAAGTGGAAAAAAGTTGTGAAAGTAAAAAAGGTGTGCATGAAATGGAGGGGTGAAAGGAAACATAAAAAAGGAGACATGGACGTGAGAAAGGAAGCATAAAAAGGAGACATGGAGGGGTGAAAGGAAACAAAAAAGGAGACATGGAGGGGTGAAAGGAAGCATAAAAAGGAGACATGGAAGAGTGAAAGGAACCATGGAAAGGAGACATGGAAGGGTGAAAGGAAACAAAAAAGGAGACATGGAGGGGTGAAAGGAAGCATGAAAAGGAGACATGGAAGGGTGAAAGGAACCATGGAAAGGAGACATGGAAGGGTGAAAGGAAGCATAAAAAGGAGACATGGAAGGGTGAAAGGAAACATGAAAAAGGAGACATGGAGGGGTGAAAGGAAGCATGAAAAGGAGACATGGAGCGGTGAAAGGAAACATGAAAAGGAGACATGGAGCGGTGAAAGGAAACTGCATTTGGCTCGCTCTCGCTGGGGGAGGACGTCTGGTGGGCCGCTGACATTGACACCCTTGCTGCCTTATCTTTTGTTTTGTATCTTTTTGCACACTGCCATACATGCACTTCACTACTGATAACTGATACCTCCACTTTAGTTGGTTTGAAAAATAAATGGCTTTTTGTTAGCAGCCCGCTCGTTTGTCTCCCTGTTTGTTGCAGCCTCTGAGCCGAGTTGTGGCATATGGGGGCTCGTCCATTCCTTGTTGGTCCAGTGGGACGTTAGAGGTCAGCTGTAGCAGCTAAGGTTGTAGCGTGGTCGGCTGTGCGCCTTGGGTTGACTGGATTTTTCAATCCGGTTGTGTGGGAGACATTTGAGTGTAAGTTGAGTGTACTTTCTGTGTGGAGACAACCTTCCCCTATATATACAGTGAGCTAACTGCTGTTTTTCTGTCCCTGTTAGGCTAAAGAGCGGATTCCCTTGCAGTTCGTTGTTTGTTTTATTTGCTAGTGTGGTGCCAAAAATGGTTGGAGCAATTGTCTCGGGGGCACATCCGAGGCTGTAGGTGGGTTGCCAGTATATGGTGACTTTGCTGAGCCTTCGGTCTTAAATACCCACCATAAGTAGCACCTGAAGACTAGGGGGGAGTTTAGCTAGTCTCTGGTTAGGCAATTAGAGGGAAGGGATTTCCGTGATGTTTGGCTGTATATGGAACATTTGATCTGTGTCTGTCGGGTTAGTGAAAAGAAGTTAAAAAACGTATTTTGGGTGTACAGGCAAGTAAGAAGTAATCGGAGGGAACATGAATGTTGTTGGTGAAAAATGCTGAGCATTTTCAGATGGATGTGGGGGATAAGCGTTTGCAGGAGAACATGAAAAGCATCTTTGTAGGAGCTATTTACTAATATTATAAGTTATTTTTCTTCACAGGTAGTATTGTTTATTTATAGTTGTTTACATAGGTTTTAGTTTGTTAATTGGATAATGCTGTGGGCACCTGGTATACTTGATGGAGTAGGCGGGTACAGGACCGGGATGCACCTGGGTAGGCCTATGTTTTTTTACCAGCACAGCGACAGGTCAGCACGGGAGAGGCAGCATGGGGCATTTTGTTTGTTTATTTGTTTGTTTGATTATTTTGAGTTACAATAAATAGCAATAAAACCAGACTCCAGCTTGGACCCTGCATTATTTTGGCTGCGTCATTTAACCAAACCTACGGTTCATCAGTGGCTTTTGATATTGGTTTATTTTCTTTAATTTATATTTATTTATTTGATTTACGGGACAAATGGCCACTACAATCTTAAAATAAAATCTGGTTGAAATGGGGTGCTCCAATCTAAACTGCATCCTGTTGATTCCGCATCAGACAAGGTTGGTGCGTCTGCCTCGAGTGGAGCTGGAGTGAGTGATGTTACAGAGTTAACTTTTGAGGAGCACAAAGAGTTGTTGTTGTGGAAATTAAATGACTTGAACTAGAAGAGTGCAGGTTGAGAGTGAGGGATGGTCGTGGGCCTTCACAGGATTCTGATGTTGCCGTTAATCTGAGATTGATTCCTCCATTTTCTGAACAAGACCCAGATACATTTTTCTTGTTTTTTGAGCGAGTAGCAGCTGGAGTAGAGGCTGGTTGGATGCTGAGCGTACGTTACTCTTACTGCATCGTAAGAGTAACGTTTTCTAACAGGAAAGGCGCAGCAAGCGTATTCCGTGCTTGATGTAGCTGATAGTAAAATGTATGTGTCTGTCAAAGCTGCAGTGTTAAGAGCCTTGGAGTTAGTGCCTGAGGCATACCGCCAGAGGGTTAGGTCTTGGAAGAAGTCTGGGAGGCAGACACACGTGGAGTTTGCCAGGGAGTTAACCACTCTCGTTGGTGTACTTCACTGGGGGTTCATTCGTTTGATGCTTTGTATGATTTGATAGTTCTGGAGCAGTTTAAAAATACTGTTCCTCGTCACATCGCTACATATCTAAGTGAACGTAAAGTCAAGACAGCGGCAGAGGCCACCATTTTGGCAGATGAGTATGTGTTGACGCACCGTGCGGACCGCGAGGGCAGGCCTCGGGACGATGCTCTGTACAGAGGAAACAGTGGTAATTTTCGACCCACAGGGAAACTGTGGGAGGAAGGAGTTGGTCCTTGGCAGGGTAAACTGGAAAGGGCCGCATGTGGTTAGTAGGTGGTTGAGGCTAGTGACCAATGTCATTACTGTAAGGGCAGGGGACATTGGAAGGCTGAATGTTCCAACAGTGGGTTCGGTAGGTGGGAATGTTAAACCTTCCGCACTGGCTGTTCCAGTCCAAACATTCAGTCATGTAGTTCCTCCGTGTGTGTTTCCTTCCTGAACCTGGAGAAGATTGCAGCTTGTAAGAGTCTGGTTTCTCAGGTTTTGTGTCTACTGGCCATCTGTCACTGCCTGGGAGTGATATCAGGGTACCGGTAAAGATACTGGGAGATACAGGTGTCTTTAATTCATTCATTGTAAGTTCTGTGCTGCCTTTTTCTCAGGAAACTAACACCGGGGAGTACATTCTAATGCGGGTATTGGGTTTAAATATACTGCCTGTCCCATTGCATAAGCTGGGGCTTGACTGTGGTTTGGTTCAGGGTGAGGTGGCCATGGGTGTATGTCCTGCATTGCCAATTAGAGGTGTGGATATTATTCTGGGAAACGACCTGGCTGTTTCCCGCAGCGATTTGGTGGTTGAGCAGCAGGCTGATCCTGCGCTTATGGAGCTCTTCGACCAAGTGCTCTCGGGGGTCGACGGGAAGGGTGCTGCAAAGGGTTATCTGATTTGTTGGTGAGAAAATGGATGCCGCACAGATAGAACTTCATGGGTAACCCTGTTTTTCAGGTTGTGGTTCCATCCCATTTCCAGAAAGAGGTGCTGAGGACGTGGAACAATCAATCTGGGCATTTGGGGTTAGGGTTAGGGTTAGGACGTACTATGTTCTCAGGTTTTTTTTTTGGCCTTGAATAAAGAGGGATGTGTCTTGTTATATCAAAACATGTCATACATGTTAGATGGCGGTAAGCCTAACCAGACCATCAAGCCGGCTCCACTGGCTCCAATTCCCGCAGTTGCCCAGCCGTTTGAGCATCTAATCATTGATTGTGTTGGTCCCTTGCCACGTTCAAAGTTTGGAAGTAACTATTTGCTTACAGTGATGCGTTAAAGTACAAGGTATCCAGCTGCCTATCAGTTGCTCACCATTACTGCTAGATCTGTGGTTAAAGCACTGTCGCAGTTCATTTCCATCTTTGGAATTCCAAAGGTCGTGATCAGGGTTCCAATTTTTCCACCCATTTGTTTTCTCAAGTCTTGAAACAGCTCCGGGTGAAACATAATCAAGCTTCTGCATACCATCCTCAGATCCAAAGGGCATTGGAGAGATTTCACCAAACTCTTAAGTCTCTGTTGCGGGGCTTTTGTGTTGAGTAGCCCTGGTTGCTGTTAGCTGCCAGAGAGGTTGTACAGGAGAGCACTGGGTTTAGCCCGAACTAGCTTGTGTTTGGGCAACCTGGACCCCCTCGAAGTTTGATTGATTATATTAATGGCTTCCGTCATGGATTGTACTTGGCTGGGGAGAAGGCTAAAGAGAGTTTAGCCTCTGCCCAGAAGAAAATGAAGCGTCTATATGATCGGAGAGCTGAGATCCACCAGTTCAGCCCTGGCAATCAGGTTCTTGTCCACACAGAGTATGTTGGACCAGAAGTGATGTGTCATACGTCCACACAGCGTGTGTTGGACCAGAAGTGATGTCTCCCCCATTTCTGCTCCATGTTTAAAAGGTCCTGATTGAATTTCCTTTAGCATCGTTTTCATGCTAAGCAAAACCCAAACTATGAAATCTGTGCCCATGATCACAAATCACCAGATTTCAGGAGCTTTAGATGAACCAAAGAGGTGGATATTTGGGATGAATGATAATTGGCAGAACTTCATGAGGTTTATGAACGTTTGTGCATTTTGTTGCCATACTTCCTTCTCAAGTCCCGCCCCTATTCTCCAATCAGTGACCCAAACAAACCTCAGACTGATTGGATTGGCTGAGATCCAATCAAATACGGTATTCTTATGAGACCGGATTTAGGGTCTTCACACACAAACACACACACACCACACCACACACACACACACACACACACAAACACACACACACACACACACACACACACACACACACACACACACACACACTTGTTCTTTGTGTGAGTGCATTGTAGGAAATCCACCTTCTATCGTGTGTGTGTGTGTTATAATACATAACCGAGTTACTGTGGTTACGGCAGTGGAAAATTGAAACAACCCTCACAGGATTTCAGAGTTTTATGGAAATGTAAAAGACAAGTTCAAGTTGCAAATTATTTTATTTCAGTTTCAGTTCTTTGTTGCTTTTTAATGTTTCATATTGGTTTAAATATTGTTTTAAAGCTCCTATATTAATAATATATATATATATATATATATATACATATATATGTATACATATATATATATATATGTATATATATATATATATATATATATATATATATATATATATACATATATATATATATATATATATATATATATATATATATATATATATATATACATATATATATACATATATATATATATATATATATATATATATATATATATATATATATATATACATATATATATATATGTATATATATATATATATATATATATATATATATATATATATATATATATATATATATATATATATATACAGTATATTATATGACACGTCTGTTAAATAGGCTGTGTGCCTGTGTGGGTTAGAGTTATCTTTGTGCCCGTGTGGGTTAGGGTTAGCTTTGTGCCTGTGTAGGTTAGGGTTAGCTTTGTGCCTGTGTAGGTTAGGGTTAGCTTTGTGCCCGTGTGGGTTAGGGTTAGCTTTGTGCCTGTGTAGGTTAGGGTTAGCTGGGTGCCCGTGTGGGTTAGGGTTAGCTTTGTGCCCGTGTGGGTTAGGGTTAGCTTTGTGCCCGTGTGGGTTAGAGTTAGCTGGATGCCCGTGTGGGTTAGTGTTAGCTGGATGCCCGTGTGGGTTAGAGTTAGCTGGATGCCCGTGTGGGTTAGAGTTAGCTGGGTGCCCGTGTGGGTTAGAGTTAGCTGGATGCCCATGTGGGTTAGGGTTAGTGTTGGATGCGATGGAGGAGAGAGGACGGAGTGTTGAGACTCACCTTGTTGGCTCTGCTCGTGGCCTGGTAGTAGATGCTGTAGCTCTTGGCCGGCGACAGCGGAGCGTTCCAGAAGCCTCCGTAGCTCTTGTTGTCTCCCACCGTGAAGGGCTGCGCCCCGCTGAGGCTGGAGGGAGGCAGGTCCGCCGCCATGTAGTAGGAGGAGTCCAGCACAGAGGCGTTACGGAAGCTCACGGGGGCGGAGAAGCACTCGGGGGCTTCGGGGGCGGCGCGCCGGGTCTTGGACTTACGCTCCTCCTTCACCACGAGCTGGTAGGAGCTGAAACACACACACACACACATTCACCACGAGCTGGTAGGAGCTGAAACACACACACACACACATTCACCACGAGCTGGTAGGAGCTGAAACACACACACACACACACACACACACACACACACACACACACACATTCACCACGAGCTGGTAGGAGCTGAAACACACACACACACACATTCACCACGAGCTGGTAGGAGCTGAAACACACACACACACATATTCACCACGAGCTGGTAGGAGCTGAAACACACACACACACACATTCACCACGAGCTGGTAGGAGCTGAAACACACACACACACACACACACATTCACCACGAGCTGGTAGGAGCTGAAACACACACACACACATTCACCACGAGCTGGTAGGAGCTGAAACACACACACACACACACATTCACCACGAGCTGGTAGGAGCTGAAACACACACACACACATTCACCACGAGCTGGTAGGAGCTGAAACACACACACACACATTCACCACGAGCTGGTAGGAGCTGAAACACACACACACACACACACATTCACCACGAGCTGGTAGGAGCTGAAACACACACACACACATTCACCACGAGCTGGTAGGAGCTGAAACACACACACACACACACACATTCACCACGAGCTGGTAGGAGCTGAAACACACACACACACATTCACCACGAGCTGGTAGGAGCTGAAACACACACACACACATTCACCACGAGCTGGTAGGAGCTGAAACACACACACACACACACACACACACACACACACACACACACACACATTCACCACGAGCTGGTAGGAGCTGAAACACACACACACACATTCACCACGAGCTGGTAGGAGCTGAAACACACACACACACATTCACCACGAGCTGGTGTGTGTGGTATGTGTATGTGTGTGTGTGTGTGTGTAGTATGTGTATGTGTGTGTGTGTGTGGTATGTATGTGTGTGTGTGTGTGTGTGTGTGTGTGTGGTATATGTATGTGTGTGTGTGTGTGGTATGTGTATGTGTGTGTGTGTGTGTGGTATGTATGTATGTATGTATGTGTGTGTGTGTGTGTGTGTGTGTGTGTGTGTGTGGTATGTATGTATGTGTGTGTGTTTGGTATGTGTGTGTGTGTGTGTGTGTGTGTGTGTGTGTGTGTGGTATGTATGTGTGTGTGTGTGTTTGTGTGTGTGTGTGGTATGTATTTATATGTGTGTGTGTGTGTGTGTGTATGTGTGTGTGTGTGTGTGTGGTATGTATGTGTGTGTGTGTGTATGTGGTATGTATATATGTGTGTGTGTGTGTGTGTGTGTGTGGTATGTATCTGTGTGTGTGTGTGTGTGTGTGTGTGTGTGTGTGTGTGTGTGTGTGGTATGTGTGTGTGTGTTTGTGTGTGTGGTATGTATGTGTGTGTGTGTGTGTGTGTGTGAGTGTGTGTGGTATGTATGTATGTGTGTGTGTGTGTGTGTGTGTGTGTGTGTGTGTGTGTGTGTGTGTGTGGTATGTGTGTGTGTGTGTGTGTGTGTGTGTGTGTGTGTGTGTGTGTGTGTGTGTGTGTGTGTGTGTTGAATCTATCCATCATGAATCATTTATTCATGATTCAGGAGTGAGTAGATTAGGAGAGGAGAGGTGGAGACGAGGACAGAAGGAGAGGAGGAGAGGAGACGAGGAGAGAAGGAGACAAGGAGAGAAAGAGAGAGATGAGGAGAGAAGGAGATGAGGAGAGAAGGAGAGCGATGAGGAGAGAAGGAGATGAGGAGAGAAGGAGACGAGGAGAGATGGAGACGAGGAGTGGAGGAGATGATGAGAGAAGGAGACGAAGAGAGGAGGAGATGAGGAGAGGAGATGAGGAGAGAAGGAGATGAGGAGAGAAGGAGATGAGGAGAGATGGCGACGAGGAGAGGAGGAGATGAGGAGAGAAGGAGACGAGGAGAGAAGGAGACGAGGAGAGAAGGAGAGAGATGAGGAGAGAAGGAGATGAGGAGAGGAGGAGATGAGGAGAGAAGGAGAGAAGGAGACGAGGAGAGAAGGAGACGAGGAGAGAAGGAGAAAGATGAGGAGAGAAAGAGATGAGGAGAGAAGTAGAGCGATGAGGAGAGAAGGAGACGAAGAGAGGAGGAGATGAGGAGAGAAGGAGATGAGGAGAGAAGGAGACGAGGAGAGGAGGAGATGAGGAGAGAAGGAGACGAGGAGATGAGGAGAGAAGGAGACGAAGATAGGAGGAGATGAGGAGAGAAGGAGATGAGGAGAGAAGGAGACGAGGAGAGGAGGAGATGAGGAGAGAAGGAGACGAGGAGATGAGGAGAGAAGGAGACGAGGGGATGAGGAGAGATGGATATGAGGAGAGGAGGAGATGAGGAGAGAAGGCGACGAGGAGATGAGGAGAGAAGGAGACGAGGAGATGAGGAGAGAAGGCGACAAGGAGAGGAGGAGATGAGGAGAGATGGAGACGAGGAGAGGAGGAGAGATGGAGACGAGGAGAGGAGGAGATGAGGAGAGATGGAGACGAGGAGAGGAGGAGAGATGGAGACGAGGAGAGGAGGAGATGAGGAGAGAAGGAGACGAGGAGAGGAGGAATAACCAGGAGAAGGGACAGAAGTAGAAAACAGAAAGTTCCATGTAAGCTAAAAGCTGTGAGCCGGGTGAGAAGGTACCTGATTGGTGCTCCTCGTGAGTGGGCGGGCTTCAGCAGGACGGTGATGGTGGTGTCCGTCTCGTTCAGCGGAGCCTCAGACTCGTACTCTGGCATCATGGGGGCTGGTGACCAAACACAAGCACTCATCACACAAGTCAATAAGTCACATCTAAGATCTTCCAGGAAGTCTATATAATAATAATATAATAATATACTACATAAGAGTAATGTTACTGTCATCACACATTATAACTCATTTGTGCTTTAAACACTGACACACTTATTGCCCTCATTACTGCTTTCACTGGTTTCATACGCACAAAACCAGAGTCAGCAGAAAGTCAGTGATGATGTCATCATGAGGCTCTGAGACACAGGACCACAGTGATGATGTCATCACGAGGCTCTGAGACACAGGACCACAGTGATTATGTCACTATGAGGCTCTGAGACACAGGACCACAGTGATGATGTCATCACGAGGCTCTGAGACACAGGACCACAGTGATGATGTCATCACGAGGCTCTGAGACACAGGACCACAGTGATGATGTCACTATGAGGCTCTGAGACACAGGACCACAGTGATGATGTCATTATGAGGCTCTGAGACACAGGACCACAGTGATGATGTCACTATGAGGCTCTGAGACACAGGATCACAGTAATGATGTCATCACGAGGCTCTGAGATACAGGACCACAGTGATGATGTCATCACGAGGCTCTGAGACACAGGACCACAGTGATGATGTCACTATGAGGCTCTGAAACACAGGACCACAGTGATGATGTCACTATGAGGCTCTGAGACACAGGACCACAGTGATGATGTCATTATGAGGCTCTGAGACACAGGACCACAGTGATGATGTCACTATGAGGCTCTGAGACACAGGATCACAGTAATGATGTCATCACGAGGCTCTGAGATACAGGACCACAGTGATGATGTCATCACGAGGCTCTGAGACACAGGACCACAGTGATGATGTCACTATGAGGCTCTGAGAAACAGGATCACAGTGATGATGTCACTATGAGGCTCTGAGACACAGGACCACAGTGATGATGTCACTATGAGGCTCTGAGACACAGGACCACAGTGATGATGTCATTATGAGGCTCTGAGACACAGGACCACAGTGATGATGTCACTATGAGGCTCTGAGACACAGGATCACAGTAATGATGTCATCACGAGGCTCTGAGATACAGGACCACAGTGATGATGTCATTATGAGGCTCTGAGATACAGGACCACAGTGATGATGTCATCACGAGGCTCTGAGATACAGGATCACAGTGATGATGTCACTATGAGGCTCTGAGACACAGAGCCACAGTGATGATGTCACTATGAGGCTCTGAAACACAGGACCACAGTGATGATGTCACTATGAGGCTCTGAAACACAGGACCACAGTGATGATGTCACTATGAGGCTCTGAAACACAGGACCACAGTGATGATGTCACTATGAGGCTCTGAAACACAGGACCACAGTGATGATGTCACTATGAGGCTCTGAGACACAGGACCACAGTGATGATGTCACTATGAGGCTCTGAAACACAGGACCACAGTGATGATGTCACTATGAGGCTCTGAGACACAGGACCATAGTGATGATGTCACTATGAGGCTCTGAAACACAGGACCACAGTGATTATGTCACTATGAGGCTCTGAGACACAGGACCATAGTGATGATGTCACTATGAGGCTCTGAGACACAGGACCATAGTGATGATGTCATTATGAGGCTCTGAGACACAGGACCACAGTAATGATGTCACTATGAGGCTCTGAGACACAGGATCACAGTAATGATGTCATCACGAGGCTCTGAGATACAGGACCACAGTGATGATGTCACTATGAGGCTCTGAGACACAGGACCACAGTGATGATGTCATCACGAGGCTCTGAGATACAGGACCACAGTGATGATGTCACTATGAGGCTCTGAGATACAGGACCACAGTGATGATGTCACTATGAGGCTCTGAGACACAGGTTCACAGTAATGATGTCATCACGAGGCTCTGAGATACAGGACCACAGTGATGATGTCACTATGAGGCTCTGAGATACAGGACCACAGTGATGATGTCACTATGAGGCTCTGAGACACAGGTTCACAGTAATGATGTCATCACGAGGCTCTGAGATACAGGACCACAGTGATGATGTCATCACGAGGCTCTGAGATACAGGACCACAGTGATGATGTCACTATGAGGCTCTGAGACACAGGTTCACAGTAATGATGTCATCACGAGGCTCTGAGATACAGGACCACAGTGATGATGTCATCACGAGGCTCTGAGACACAGGACCACAGTGATGATGTCACTATGAGGCTCTGAGACACAGGACCATAGTGATGATGTCACTATGAGGCTCTGAGACACAGGACCACAGTGATTATGTCACTATGAGGCTCTGAGACACAGGACCACAGTGATGATGTCACTATGAGGCTCTGAGACACAGGACCATAGTGATGATGTCACTATGAGGCTCTGAGACACAGGACCACAGTAATGATGTAATTATGAGGCTCTGAGATACAGGACCACAGTGATGATGTCACTATGAGGCTCTGAGACACAGGACCACAGTGATGATGCCACTATGAGGCTCTGAGACACAGGACCATAGTGATGATGTCACTATGAGGCTCTGAGACACAGGACCACAGTAATGATGTCATAATGAGGCTCTGAGATACAGAACCACAGTGATGATGTCACTATGAGGCTCTGAGACACAGGACCACAGTGATGATGTCATCACGAAGCTCTGAGACACAGGACCACAGTGATGATGTCATCACGAAGCTCTGAGACACACCATATGTTTTCAGGTGGCTTTACTTTGATCTTTGGGATGAAATAAAGGAAGGGCAGAGTCACATCTACATGTTAAACAATAAGGTCAACATTTAAAAACAGTTGGTGAGTTTATGTGGGTTTGACATGATGGTCTAGTAGCAGTGCTCATATCTCGTGACGTTAAAAGCAATAAAAAGATGGATGCATGCTCAAGAAACAATTTCCCATTCCTCTTGCCCTCATGCTGAAGGTGCACCTCCTCCTCCTCTCCTCCATGTCCATCACCTCCCCTCCTCCTCCTCTCCTCCATGTCCATCACCTCCCCTCCTCCACCTCCCACGGACATCCATCTCTGTCCGTCTACACCCTTTAATTGAGATCTCTTCATCCGTCAGCCGCCGAATGAGATAATGAAGATTGGGGACGGCGTGACATTTGGAGGGAGACATCTCGGCTATGTGTTTTCTTCCCTCAATGCTAAATGTTGGTAGATTTGAAAGGAAGATGGTGAAATGGAGGCTCCGGAAAGGTCATGTTAAAGTCACGAGACAGACAGAGAGGGTGAGACAGAGAGGGTGAGACAGAAAACTAACAAGGATGTATGTGGCATCAGTCTGTTTACACCAAGAGAGAACCGACTCCGCTGACAGCTGGAATACTAATTAATCAACATGTTCGCCCATTTTCTGCCATATAAATTGGTTGTTTTTCTTTTTTGTGTTGTGCCATCGACATTTTGTCTGGGCAGCGACATAAACAGAGGAAAGATATAAAGGAGTCGCTCAGACACAGAGAGAGAGACAGTGCCCACCTCCTTTATCTTCATAAGCCCCTCCTTTATCCTCATAATAAGCCCTCCTTAATTCTCATAAGCCCCTCCTTTATCCTTATAAACCCCTCCTTAATCCTCACAATAAGCCCCTCCTTTATCCTCACAATAAGCCCCTCCTTAATCCTCACAATAAGCCCCTCCTTAATCCTTATGATAAGCCCCTCCTTAATCCTCACAATAAGCCCCTCCTTCATCCTCATAATAAGCCCCTCCTTAATTCTCATAAGCCCCTCCTTTATCCTCATGAAACCCCTCCTTAATCTTCACAATAAACCCCTCCTTAATCCTCACAATAAGCCCCTCCTTTATCCTCACAATAAGCCCCTCCTTTATCGTCACAGTAAGCCCCCCCTTAATCTTCACTATAAGCCCCTCCTTTATCCTCACAATAAGCCCCTTCTTTATCCTCACAATAAGCCCCTCCTTTATCGTCACAGTAAGCCCCCCTTAATCTTCACTATAAGCCCCTCCTTTATCCTCACAATAAGCCCCTCCTTTATCCTCACAATAAGCCCCTCCTTTAGCCTCACAATAAGCCCCTCCTTTATCCTCACAGTAAGCCCCTCCTTTATCCTCACAGTAAGCCCCCCCTTAATCTTCACTATAAGCCCCTCCTTTATCCTCACAATAAGCCCCTCCTTTATCCTCACAAGAAACCCCTCCGTAATCCTCACAATAAACCCCTCCTTTATCCTCACAAAAAGCCCCTCCTTAATCCTTATAATAAGCCCCTCCTTTATCCTCACAATAAGCCCCTCCTTAATCCTTATAATAAGCCCCTCCTTTATCCTCACAATAAGCCCCTCCTTAATCCTTATAATAAGCCCCTCCTTTATCCTCACAATAAGACCGTCCTTAATCTTCACTATAAGCCCCTCCTTTATCCTCACAATAAGCCCCTCCTTTATCCTCACAAGAAACCCCTCCGTAATCCTCACAATAAACCCCTCCTTTATCCTCACAAAAAGCCCCTCCTTAATCCTCACAATAAACCCCTCCTTTATCCTCACTAAAAGCCCCTCCTTTATCCTCACAATAAGCCCCTCCTTTATCCTCACAATAAGCCCCTCCTTTATCCTCACTATAGGCCCCTCCTTTATCCTCACAATAAGCCCCTCCTTTATCCTCACAATAAGCCCCTCCTTTAACCTCATTAGCCCTAACCCATGTCACATGATCAGACCCATGCTGTGGACGGAGGCGGGATGAGGACCTGCTATCCTGGTGGAGATGCGGGTGGTGATGGGCGGCCCGAAGCCCTTGTTGGTGGAGGCTTTGATGGTGAAGAAGTAGGCGGTGCCCGGGTAGAGGCCCACGAACAGGTGGAGGGTCTCGTTCCTCAGCTTGAACACCCGGCCCCTCTGGGTCGTGAGGTCGGCGCTGGGGTCCAGCGAGCTCAGCGCCTTGTAGGTGATCTGCAGGAGGACAGGAGGCACATTTCAGCTCCACCTGGTTGGACATCCAGCGCTTCACTTTCGACACTTTCATCTTCTTTCTTTCATTTTTAAAAGTCGTTTCACATACCAACATCAATTTATCATCAATTTAAAATCACAGTATGTCTAGAATACTCTGGTGTTCATCTTCGATTAGCGTCGGGTTCCCGTTAGCATTGGCCTGTTGTGCCCAGATGCTAACGTAGAACGCTCTTTGGTTCCATGTTTGTGTAAAGCACACAGGGAGAGAAACACAACACTCCTGCAGAGATGTTTATGCTTTATCAATGCTGCCAATTCAATGAAAATATGAATCAGTATTTTTTTATTTTCTTTGCTCTCTTGACAACAATAAGCTGAAAGATGACAGGCTGAAATCGACGTGTGTTGCTGGACTTTAGTAGGAAAACATTCAGATATTATACGTTATACACATTATTCACATTTCACATTGAGCTGGTTAAGTCGTATTCATCAGATCGATCTCAGTTTGTATTTGTAAACGATGAAGCCGCGATGAATCACCACCTTAACGTGGTGGAGGAGTTTGAGTGGCTCAGTGATCCTGGGAGCTATGTTGTCCGGGGCGTCAGCCCCTGGTAGGGTCTCCCAAGGCAAACAGGTCTCGGGGGAGAGCCCAGACTAAGAGCGGTTCAAAAAACCCTGATGATGTACGGCCCACGGAATGAAGCTACCTCGCCCGGACAAGGGAAACCGGGGCACCCTCCCGGAGCCAGACCCGGGAGGGGAGCTCGACGGCGAGCGTCTGGTGGCCGGGCTTTCACCCATGGGGCCCGGTCGGGCTCAGCCCGAAAAAAGATCATGGACCAGCAACCCTGTGGACTCACCACCCGCGGGGGGAAGCATCGGGGTCGGGTGCTATGCAGACCGGGCGGCGGGCCAGGCAGGAGACCTGGGCGAGCCGATCGCCGGCAGCATAGACTAGCTCTAGGGACGTGGAACGTCACCTCGCTAGCGGGGAAAGAGCCGGAGCTGGTGCAGGAGGTGGAGCGGTACCAGCTAGATTTAGTTGGGCTCACCTCCACGCACAGCATGGGCTCTGGAACCAAGCTCCTGGAGAAGGGTTGGACTTTGTCCTTTTCTGGAGTTGCCCAGGGTGAGAGGCGCCTGGCGGGAGTGGGGATACTCACGAGCCCCCGGCTGAGCGCCGCTATGTTGGAGTTTTCCCCGGAGAACGAGAGGGTCGCCTCCCTGCGCCTACGGGTTGCAGGGAGTAAAGCTCTGACTGTTGTCTGTGCTTATGCACCGAACAGCAGTTCGGAGTATCCGGCCTTCTTGGAGTCGGTGGGAGGGGTCCTGGAAAGGGCGCCGCCTGCCGACTCCATAGTTCTCCTGGGAGACTTCAACGCTCACGTGGGCAATGACAGAGAAACCTGGCGGGGCGTGATTGGGAGGAACGGCTTGCCCGATCTGAACCCGAATGGTGTTTTGTTGTTGGACTTCTGTGCTAGCCACAGTTTGTCCATAACGAACACCATGTTCGAGCATAAGGTGGCTCATAAGTGTACCTGGTACCAGAACACCTTAGGCCGGAGATCAATGATCGACTTTGTAGTCGTATCATCTGATCTGCGGCCGTATGTCTTGGACACTCGGGTGAAGAGAGGAGCAGAGCTGTCAACTGATCACCACCTGGTGGTGAGTTGGATCAGATGGCGGGGGAGTCGGCTAGAAAGACCTGGCAAGCCCAAACGTGTAGTGAGGGTGAACTGGGAACGTCTGGCGGAGGATCCTGTCCGGGAGGTCTTCAACTCCCACCTCCGGAAGAACTTCTCACAAATCCCGAGGGAGGCTGCGGACATGGAACCCGAGTGGACCATGTTCAAAGCCTCTATTGTGGACGCGGCTGCTCGGAGCTGTGGCCAGAAGGTCATCGGTGCCTGTCGTGGCGGCAACCCAAGAACCCGGTGGTGGACACCGGGGGTGAGGGAAGCCGTCAAACTGAAGAAGGAGGCTTTTCGGGGCTGGCTGGCCCAGGGGTCTCCTGAAGCAGCTGACGGGTACCGGCAGGCCATAAGGGCTGCAGCTGCGATGGTCGCGGATGCTAAAACTCGGGCATGGGAGGAGTTCGGGGAGGCCATGGAGAAGGACTTTCGGTTGGCCTCAAGGAAGTTCTGGCAAACCATCCAACGGCTCAGGAAGGGAAAGCAGGGCCTACCCCAGGCTGTTCTCAGCGGGGGGGGGGGGAACTGCTGACCCGGACTGGGGACATCGTCGGGCGGTGGAAAGAGCACTTTGAGGAATTCCTAAACCCGGCTAACATGTCCCCCGGAGAGGGGGCAGCGCCGGAAGTCTTTGGGGTGGTTTCTCCCATATCCCTGGCAGAGGTCGCTAAGGTAGTCAAAAAGCTCCTTGGTGGCAAGGCGCCAGGGGTGGATGAGATCCGCCCTGAGATGCTGAAAGCACTGGACATTGTTGGGCTGTCTTGGTTGACACGCCTTTTCAGTGTCGCATGGGGGTCGGGAACAGTGCCCATGGACTGGCAGACCGGGGTGGTGGTTCCCATCTTCAAGAAGGGGGACCGGAGAGTGTGCTCAAACTATCGTGGCATCACACTGCTCAGCCTCCCGGGAAAAGCTTATGCCAGGGTGCTGGAAGGGAGGCTCCGACCGCTTGTCGAACCTCAGATTCAAGACGAGCAGTGCGGATTCCGTCCCGGTCGTGGAACAGTGGACCAGCTCTTTACCCTTGCAAGACTACTGGAGGGGTCCTGGGAGTTTGCCCAACCAGTCTACATGTGCTTTGTGGACTTGGAGAAGGCTTTCGACCGGGTCCCTCGGGGGTTTTTGTGGGGGGTGCTGCGGGAGTATGGGGTGCCGGACCCGTTGGCACGGGCTATCCGGTCTTTGTACGCCTGCAGTAGGAGCTGTGTTCGTATCCTCGGTAGTAAGTCAGACACGTTCCCGGTGGGTGTTGGCCTCCGCCAGGGCTGCCCTTTATCACCGGTCCTGTTCGTGACCTTCATGGACAGGATATCTAGGCGCAGCCAGGGGGCGCAGAGGATCCGGTTCGGGAGTCTCGGGATCGCCTCTCTGCTGTTCGCGGATGATGTGGTCCTGTTTGCCTCCTCGGATTGTGACCTCCAGCATTCACTGGGGCGTTTTGCAGCCGAGTGTGAAGCGGCAGGGATGAGAGTTAGCGCCTCCAAATCTGAGGCCATGGTGCTCTGCCGGAAACCGGTGGATTGCTCCCTCCAGGTGGGGACAAACTGCCTACCCCAAGCGAGGGAGTTCAAGTATCTCGGGGTCTTGTTCACGAGTGAGGGTAAGGTGGAGCGGGAGATCGACAGACGGATCGGTGCGGCTGCAGCAATAAAACAGGCGCTGTACCGGTCCGTCCTGGTGAAGAGGGAGCTGAGCCGGAAGGCGAAGCTCTCCATTTACTGGTCGGTCTATGTTCCAACCCTCACCTATGGTCACGAACTCTGGGTCGTGACCGAAAGAACGAGATCTCGTATACAAGCGGCCGAAATGAGCTTCCTCCGCAGGGTGGCCGGGCTCACCCTTAGAGATAGGGTAAGGAGCTCGGACATCAGGAGGGAGCTTGGAGTCGAGTCGCTGCTCCTTCGTGTCGAAAGGAGTCAGCTGAGGTGGTTCAGGCATCTAGTCAGGATGCCTCCTGGACGCCTCCCATTAGAGGTTTTCCAGGCACGTCCAACTGGTAGGAGACCCCGGGGAAGACCAAGGACACGCTGGAGGGATTATATCTCCCGGCTGGCCTTGGAACGCCTCGGGATCCCCCAGAATGAGCTGGAAAGTGTTGCGGGTGAGAGGGAAGCCTGGGTCGGCCTGCTGAACCTGCTGCCACCGCGACCCGACCCCGGATAAGCGGCTGATAATGGATGGATGGATGGAAGCCGCGATGGCCACCAGTGTTCGTCATGGAGTTCCACAAGGTTCTGTGCTTGGACCAATTTTATTCACCGTATACGTATATGCTTCCTCTAGGCAATATTATCAGAAAACACTCCATAAATTTTCACTGCTATGCCCATGATACTCAACTATATCTGTCGATCAAGCCAGATGAAATCCACCAGGTCGCTAAACTTCAAGCGTGTCTTAAAGACATCAACACCTGGATGACCTGCAACTTCCTGCTGCTGAACTCGGACAAGACTGAAGTTATTTTACTCGGCCCAGAACACCTCAGAAATCAAGTATCTGATGATATGGTTTCCCTGGATGGCATCACTCTGGCATCCACCACCACCGTAAGGAATCTCTGAGTAATCTTTGATCAAGACTTTTTTTTCTTACCTACGTAACATTTCAAAAATCAGGCACATCCTGTCTCAAAGCGATGCAGAAACATTGATTCACGCATTTGTTACTTCTAGACTGGATTACTGTAACTCCGTATTATCAGGCTGCTCCGGTAAGTCCCTTGGATCTCTCCAGTTGATCCAGAATGCTGCAGCTTGTGTACTAACGAGGACTAGGAAGAGAGATCACATTACTCCTGTACTAGCTGCTCTCCACTGGCTTCCTGTAAGATCAAGAATCATATTTAAAATCCTTCTCCTTACCTACAAAGCCTTAAGTGGTGATGCACCATCATATCTTAACCACTTCCAAACCGGCCCCCGAGAGGCTGCGGTTTGACAGTGTTTACATTTTTTAAATATTCATAGTTTCGCGATAATACATCGCAGAAATATGCTTTGACGTCTAGCAGAAAGAGGAGACTTCCTGCTTCCGCTGCCTGCACCCTACAACATTTTACCATAATTCAGGCAAGAGTTTGGGGCATTGGCGTGTCATATGCGCGCAAGCTCTACCTGTGAGATCTCAGACTGCTGGACTACCTGAATCCTGCCTGAGTACACTCTAAATAAGTTTCTCTGCAATATAACTATTGTATCTGCTGTGTTGGGTTCTACTAGATTGTTAGTCTGTACTGTCTGTTTTATCTGAACTGTCTACGCCGGGACCTTGCCTTGACTCGAGCGACTAAAAACGCAACGAAACCAGCTAGGGTTAAGTATCTGTAATCCACATATACTAGGGACTAAGCTGTATTTAACTGTTTAACTTTCTACTTTACTACTATTTAAACTGACCTTTGTCCTTGTATCAGTTTTGGCAAGACTTAAATGTTCTTGTAAAACTGACACCTTTTGATTGGTGGCCACTCCACTAACGACCTGAGGCGGAGTCTACACAGCTGTAGCTAATTTTGTTTCCCATCCATACCTGTGTACATATCCACTCGTAGATACTATAGGCCTCGTACTCGTTCACACCTGCATCAAAATCTCTCGTCTGTTACTTACCCCACCCGCTCCACACAGATCCAACACCTCGTCACAGGAGGCCTCTGGAACTGCCAGTCAGCTAACCGCAAGGCAGACTTCATCTCTGGCTTCGCTATCAAGCAATCGCTGGACTTCCTGGCTCTCACCAAGACTTGGATCACACCAGACAACACATCTACCCCTGCTGCCCTCTCCTCTGCCTTCTCTTTCGGCCACACACCACGGCCCACTGGCCGGGGTGGCGGTACTGGTTTACTCATCTCCCCCACTGGTCGGGGTGGTGGCACAGGTCTACTCATCTCCCCCAAATGGAATTTCTCTCCCTACCCGCTTCCACTGTCTTTTGAGTTTCATGCTGTGACGGTTACTCATCCGGTCCAACTAAACATTGTTGTTCTCTACCTTCCACCTGGTTCTTTGGGAGATTTCTTGGAAGAACTAGATATCCTCCTATCGAACTTCCCAGAAAACGGCCCCACGTTCATCTTTCTGGGTGACTTCAACATCCAGACAGAGAAGTCATGTGACCTGGTACTCTTACTATCTTCCTTTGCTTTCTCACTCAGTCCTTCCCCTCCTACTCACAAAGCTGGCAACCACATTGACTATATTTTTACCAGAAACTGCTCTACATCTGACCTCACTGTAACTCCACTTCATGTCTCTGACCACTTCTTCATCTCTTACTCTCTCCCACTCTTTGGAACTGACAACCCTCTCACACCAACAGACTCTGCACCTGTCCGTCGTAACATTCGCTCCCTCTCTCCCTCCTCTCTGGCCTCGTCTGTTCTGTCAGCCCTTCCTTCAACTGACTCTTTCTCACTCATGCAGCCTAACTCTGCCTTTAACCAAGTCTCCTCCTTTCTCCACCAGAACAACCGTCTGGACCCTCACCAGTCTGGATGCAAGGCCTCAACAGAGACCAGAACAACCTTCTGGACCCTCACCAGTCTGGATTCAAGGCCTCAACAGAGACCAGAACAACCTTCTGGACCCTCACCAGTCTGGATTCAAGGCCTCAACAGAGACCAGAACAACCTTCTGGACCCTCACCAGTCTGGATTCAAGGCCTCAACAGAGACCATAACAACCTTCTGGACCCTCACCAGTCTGGATTCAAGGTCTCAACAGAGACTGCCCTCCTTGCTGTCTCTGAGCAGCTTCACACTGCTAGAGCAGCCTCTCTCTTTTCTCTGTCCTTATCCTTCTAGACCTTTCTGCTGCCTTTGACACAGTGAACCACCAGATCCTTATCTCCTCCCTCCAGGACCTTGGTATCACAGGCACTGCTCTCTCTCTTCTCATCCTACCTCAATGACCGCACCTACCGGATAACTTGGAGAGGATCTGTGTCTGAATGTTGTCCTCTCATTACTGGGGTCCCTCAAGGCTCCGTCCTGGATCCTCTCCTCTTCTCTCTGTACACCAACTCTCTCGGCTCTGTCATCCACTCGCATGGCTTCTCCTACCATAGCTATGCTGATGACACCTAACTGATCCTCTCGTTTCCCCAGTCAGAAACACGGGTAGAAGCACAAATCTCTGCCTGTCTGACTGACATCTCTCAGTGGATGTCCGCACACCACCAAATTAACCCTGACAAAACTGAACTACTTTTCCTTGCAGGAAAAGGCTCTCCCACCCACGACCTCACTGTTACCTTCAACAAATCGGTGTTGGCACCGACCCCGACTGCCAGGAATCTCGGCGTGACACTCAACAGACAGCTCTCCCTGACAGACAACATCACCGCAACAACACGTTCCTGTAGGTTCATGCTGTACAACATCAGGAGAATACGTCCCCTTCTCAACCAGAAGGCAGCACGGGTTCTTGTACAGGCTCTGATCATCTCGCGCCTTGACTACTGTAACTCCCTCCTGGCAGGTCTACCTGCTATTGCAGGGGTGGGCAAACTTTTTGGCTCAGGGGCCACATTGAATAAAAAAAATTGACAGATGGGCCGGGCCAGTATCAGATGGATGGAGGAGAGTGTTTGTGTGAACATGTCACGGGAGGACAATGTTTAGGACCCAAATGCAGACCACATGAGAGTATGAGTATCTGGTAAAACAGATCATTGGAGCCAAAGGGAAGGTGGGGAGCCTGTGGTCCGCCATAGGGGGTGCTGGGCGGTGTGAGACCCGTGGCTCTACACTGGACGACGGCGAGGCCGGCAGGGGGCGGTGTGAGAATATAACGTAAATGACTCAGCTTTTTTGTTCAACTCGCTGGTTAAATCTTCATCAATTGGTTCTACACGCCAAGTCACTGTGTGATAAACTAAATTTTTCAAATTTGTTTTTGCTCTCTGGACATAAGAGACCATTTCTACCATACATTCTTTCAAAAACTCTCCTTCAGAGAAAGGGTTGCTGACTTTTGCTGATTTGAATGCTAGCAAAAAACTTGCCTTGGTGCTTGATTCTTGTATAGCAGTTTGAAAAAAAAAAATATATATAAAATATTTAAAATATAAAAAATATTTTGCTGACTCTTTAAATTGGCTGCCATTTAAAGAGTCAGCAAAATATTTTTTATATTTTAAATATTTTATATAAACTGACTCTTTAAATTGGCTGCCAACCTCTTAGCAGTAGCCGCCCGTTCTGTCGTTGACTGTTGGCTAGCATAGTTAGCATGCTTGGCGGAAAAGTGGCTGCTAATATTGTATTCTTTGAATACTGCAATGGTTTCTTGGCAAATAAGACATACTGCCTTTGATCGTACTTCGGTGAAAAAATACTTAGCAGTCCACTCATTAAAGACTCTGCACTCACTGTCGACTTTTCTTTTCTTGGGTCCACTCATTGTGACAGAAGGGATCACTGCAGGAGGCTGACAGACAGAACCCTATATGTCACATGACATGAGCGCGCAGGGTGGCGCAGTTCCGTGGGTCGAATGTGGTTAGTTATGTTAGTTATACTGAGGAAAAATACTCTGCATGCAGCTGTCAGTTCATTTTACAACTCTAAAACTGTTGTAGTACAAACCCTGTCTTCGGCGACAGAAAGTGATTCATATTACCGTAATTCTTCTAAAGTTAACGCTATACGACATAATTAAAAAGGATTCTGACCGCTAAGAAGTGGAGCTTTTCAGTGTTTTGCGGTATATTACGGTAATAAAAAAAATAAAAAAGTGTCGCCCTTGTCTGTGGGATCAGTGGGGAAGGGGTGGAATTGACCAGCACAGCACAGCAAGTGTTGTGTGTCGCTCTAGTTCAGCAGAACTCGGCAGGCAGCGGTCCGCACGGCGCGTACAAACTGCTGAAACGCCTCTCTGTTCCCGACTTGATTTTCCCGAAGCACGATGACCACAACAGACCAGCGTTGATGTTCGGTTGCGTACCGTGCTACGAACAGATCGGGTCCAGTCTACATCCAGGACATGGTAACACCGTAAACCCCAGCTCGTTCGCTCCGCTCGGCTTCTGCCAATCGGGCTTGTAGCTCCGTCACTGCGAGCTAAACACTCAACAAAGTCACGGCTGTTTGCTGTCCTGGATCCTCAATGGTGGAGTGAGCTCCCCAATGACATCAGGACAGCAGAAAGTCTCTACATTTTCCGTCGCAAACTAAAAACCCATCTTTTTCGACTACACCTTGAATAAAGAAGGTAGCGCCGTAGTAGCGCTTTGGTAGCACTTAGATGGTACTTACTAATAGCACTTTGTAGTTTAACTTGATTGAAATTGTACTTTTCTTGATTCTTGTTGTTCTCAGTTTGTACTCATAGTGGAATTGCACTTATTGTAAGTCGCTTTGGATAAAAGCGTCAGCTAAATGAAATGTAATGTAATATGACGCTGTGCCAAAAAGGTACTCGTCACACAAAATCCTTCACCGTGATTTGTTGAATCATATGTCCGTCGACATTTGGTGAAATAAACGAACCAATGAACACTCAAGAAACTCACAAAGAACCAGCATACATCGCAGATTTAATCGCAGATTTACTGACCAGGCCGTCAGTTTTATAATCCCGTATGTGTGTCCCGTGCGTCCCGGGACTATTTTCTCTGTCGCTGAAATGCGATACACAACGTTTGGTGGCTACAACTATTTTGTGCTGAAAGGGAGCTTACTATTACTATTTATAAAGTCGCAGGTACCCGTATTATAAAAGCAATAAGATACTCGAGGCAGTACTGTATCTACAATTATGTACAGTTCAAGAGTTTGCCTAACAACTCCCTTGAACTGTACATTATTGCACGACACAGTACTGCCTCTCGTACCTTATTGCTTAATTAACATACACTTTAACTTAAACACTCATGTCACTTTAACTTACACTTACATTAACGTTATCTGTTTGTCCGAGCACTTTATCTTATACTAGATTTAATATCATTGCACTGTTGTTGTCTTTGATTGTTGTTTGTCTCGTCTAACATCTCATGTCTAACGTATGCACCTTCCACCTAGCAAAATTCCTTGTTTGTGTAAACATTCCTGGCAATAAATGGTTTCTGATTCTGATTATGGGCGTGTGAGTGTGAGTGAGTGTGTGTGTGTGTGTGTGTGTGTGTGTGTGTGTGTGTGTGTGTGTGTGTGTGTGTGTGTGTGTGTGTGAGTATGTGTGTCCTGAATCCCCTCAGGCAGAGACACAGGAGACGGGGTCAGCAGCTGAAGGACAGCAGACTAAACATAGTTTATCGACAACAAGGGAAACGATCCGGAGGAACCAGGAGCCGGGAATCCTTCTACGTCTGATTCTTCAATAAGTTCTTCTTTCTACCAGGAAGTCAAACTATAATCTGTGACTCTAATCACAGTTCATGTTGTTCAAAGGTTGGAGAGCCATAATAATAATAGTCAGATCTTATTCAATGTGAAAACCTATAATTCAGGTATTTCCTGATATTCCTAAATGATGCTCCAGATGATGCAGTTTATCGTTTGCGTTGTTGGCTATCAGCCAGTGAACCGATGACCTGATGATGTCATTGCTTTGCGCAGCCTCTGGAAAGAGAATGTTAATGTTTCTCATTTTCATGTTCCTCATGTCCATGTTCCTCATGTTCCTCATGTTCCTCATGTTCATGTTCCTCATGTTCATGTTCCTCATGTTTCTCACGTTCATGTTCCTCATGTTCATGTTCCTCATGTTCATGTTCCTCATGTTTCTCATGGTCCTTATGGTCCTCATGGTCCTCATGTTCCTCATGTTCCTCGTGGTCCTCATGTTCCTCATGTTTCTCATGTTCCTCATGTCCATGTTCCTCATGTTCATGTTCCTCATGTTCCTCATGTTTCTCATGTTTCTCATGTTCCTCATGTCCATGTTCCTCATGTTCCTCATGTTCATGTTCTTCATGTTCCTCATGTTTCTCATGTTCATGTTCCTCATGTTTCTCATGTTCATGTTCCTCATGTTACTCATGTTCCTCATGTTCATGATCCTCATGTTTCTCATGTTCCTCATGTCCATGTTCCTCATGTTCATGTTCCCCATGTTCCTCATGTTCATGTTCCTCATGTTCCTCATGTTTCTCATGTTTCTCATGTTTCTTATGTTTCTCATGTCCATGTTCCTCATGTTCCTCATGTTCATGTTCCTCATGTTCCTCATGTTTCTCATGTTCATGTTCCTCATGTTCATGTTCCTCATGTTCCTCATGTTCCTCATGTCCATGTTCCTCATGTTCATGTTCCTCATGTTCCTCATGTTTCTCATGTTCCTCATGTTCATGTTCCTCATGTTTCTCATGTTCCTCATGTTACTCATGTTACTCATGTTCCTCATGTTTCTCATGTTCATGTTCCTCATGTTCCTCATGTTCATGTTCCTCATGTTCCTCACGTTTCTCATGTTTCTCATGTTCATGTTCCTCATGTTCGTGTTCCTCATGTCCATGTTCCTCGTGTTCCTCATGTTCATGCTACTCATGTTCATGTTCCTCATGTTTCTCATGTTCATGTTCCTCATGTTCATGTTTTCCTCATGTTTCTCATGTTTTCCTCATGTTTTCCTCACATTCATGTTTCTCATGTTTCTCATGTCCATGTTTCTCATGTCCATGTTTCTCATGTTCGTGTTCCTCATGTTCATGTTTCTCATGTAAATGTTCCTCATGTTCGTGTTTCTCATGTTTGTGTTCCTCATGTTCGTGGTCCTCATGTCCATGTTCCTCATGTTCATGTTCCTCATGTTCCTCATGTTCATGTTCCTCATGTTTCTCTTTTTCATGCTACTCATGTCCATGTTCCTCATGTTCCTCATGTTCCTCATGTTCATGTTCCTCATGTTCCTCATGTTCCTCATGTTTCTCATGTTCCTCATGTTCATGTTCCTCATGTTTCTCATGTTCATGTTCCTCATGTTACTCATGTTACTCATGTTCCTCATGTTTCTCATGTTTCTCATGTTCACGTTCCTCATGTTTCTCATGTTCATGTTCCTCATGTTCCTCATGTTGATGTTCCTCATGTCCATGTTCCTCGTGTTCCTCATGTTCCTCATGTCCATGTTCATGTTCCTCATGTTTCTCATGTTCATGTTCCTCATGTTTCTCATGTTCATGCTACTCATGTTCATGTTCCTCATGTTTCTCATGTTCATGTTCCTCATGTTCATGTTTTCCTCATGTTTCTCATGTTTTCCTCATGTTTTCCTCATGTTCATGTTCCTCATGTTCGTGTTTCTCATGTTTGTGTTCCTCATGTTCGTGTTCCTCATGTTCATGTTTCCTCATGTTCATGTTCCTCATGTTTCTCATGTTCCTCAGGTTCATGTTTCTCATGTAAATGTTCCTCACGTTCATGTTTCTCATGTTTCTCATGTCCATGTTTCTCATGTTCGTGTTCCTCATGTTCATGTTTCTCATGTAAATGTTCCTCACGTTCATGTGTCTCATGTAAATGTTCCTCACGTTCATGTTTCTCATGTAAATGTTCCTCACGTTCATGTTTCTCATGTTCCTCATGTTCATGTTTCTCATGTTCGTGTTCCTCATGTTCATGTTTCTCATGTAAATGTTCCTCACGTTCATGTTTCTCATGTAAATGTTCCTCATGTTCATGTTTCTCATGTTCGTGTTCCTCATGTTCCTCATGTTCCTCATGTTCGTGTTTCTCATGTTTGTGTTCCTCATGTTTGTGTTCCTCATGTCCATGTTCCTCATGTTCCTCATGTCCATGTTCCTCATGTTCATGTTCCTCATGTTTCTCATGTTCATGTTCCTCATGTTTCTCTTTTTCATGCAACTCATGTTCATGTTCCTCATGTTCATGTTTTCATCATGTTTCTCATGTTTTCCTCATGTTTTCCTCATGTTCATGTTCCTCATGTTCGTGTTTCTCATGTTTGTGTTCCTCATGTTCGTGTTCCTCATGTTCATGTTTTCCTCATGTTCATGTTCCTCATGTTTCTCATGTTCCTCAGGTTCATGTTTCTCATGTAAATGTTCCTCACGTTCATGTTTCTCATGTTCCTCTGTTCATGTTTTCTCATGTTCGTGTTCCTCATGTTTGTGTTTCTCATGTTTGTATTCCTCATGTTCGTGGTCCTCATGTCCATGTTCCTCATGTTCCTCATGTCCATGTTCCTCATGTTCATGTTCCTCATGTTCCTCATGTTCATGTTCCTCATGTTTCTCTTTTTCATGCTACTCATGTCCATGTTCCTCATGTTCCTCATGTTCATGTTCCTCATGTTCCTCATGTTCCTCATGTTTCTCATGTTCCTCATGTTCATCTTCCTCATGTTTCTCATGTTCATCTTCCTCATGTTCCTCATGTTACTCATGTTCCTCATGTTTCTCATGTTTCTCATGTTCACGTTCCTCATGTTTCTCATGTTCATGTTCCTCATGTTGATGTTCCTCATGTCCATGTTCCTCGTGTTCCTCATGTTTCTCATGTTCATGTTCCTCATGTTTCTCATGTTCATGCTACTCATGTTCATGTTCCTCATGTTTCTCATGTTCATGTTCCTCATGTTCATGTTTTCCTCATGTTTCTCATGTTTTCCTCATGTTTTCCTCATGTTCATGTTCCTCATGTTCGTGTTTCTCATGTTTGTGTTCCTCATGTTCGTGTTCCTCATGTTCATGTTTTCCTCATGTTCATGTTCCTCATGTTTCTCATGTTCCTCAGGTTCATGTTTCTCATGTAAATGTTCCTCACGTTCATGTTTCTCATGTCCATGTTTCTCATGTTTGTGTTCCTCATGTTCATGTTTCTCATGTAAATGTTCCTCACGTTCATGTTTCTCATGTAAATGTTCCTCATGTTCATGTTCCTCATGTTCCTCATGTTCCTCATGTTCGTGTTTCTCATGTTTGTGTTCCTCATGTTTGTGTTCCTCATGTCCATGTTCCTCATGTTCCTCATGTCCATGTTCCTCATGTCCATGTTCCTCATGTTTCTCATGTTCATGTTCCTTATGTTTCTCTTTTTCATGCAACTCGTGTTCATGTTCCTCATGTTCATGTTTTCCTCATGTTCATGTTCCTCATGTTTCTCATGTTCCTCATGTTCATGTTTCTCATGTTCGTGTTCCTCATGTTCATGTTTCTCATGTAAATGTTCCTCACGTTCATGTTTCTCATGTAAATGTTCCTCATGTTCATGTTTCTCATGTTCGTGTTCCTCATGTTCCTCATGTTCGTGTTTCTCATGTTTGTGTTCCTCATGTTTGTGTTCCTCATGTCCATGTTCCTCATGTTCCTCATGTCCATGTTCCTCATGTTCATGTTCCTCATGTTTCTCATGTTCATGTTCCTCATGTTTCTCTTTTTCATGCAACTCATGTTCATGTTCCTCATGTTCATGTTTTCATCATGTTTCTCATGTTTTCCTCATGTTTTCCTCATGTTCATGTTCCTCATGTTCGTGTTTCTCATGTTTGTGTTCCTCATGTTCGTGTTCCTCATGTTCATGTTTTCCTCATGTTCATGTTCCTCATGTTTCTCATGTTCCTCAGGTTCATGTTTCTCATGTAAATGTTCCTCACGTTCATGTTTCTCATGTTCCTCATGTTCATGTTTCTCATGTTCGTGTTCCTCATGTTCGTGGTTCTCATGTTTGTGTTCCTCATGTTCGTGGTCCTCATGTCCATGTTCCTCATGTTCCTCATGTCCATGTTCGTCATGTTCATGTTCCTCATGTTTCTCATGTTCATGTTCCTCATGTTTCTCATGTTCATGCTACTCATGTTCATGTTCCTCATGTTTCTCATGTTCATGTTCCTCATGTTCATGTTTTCCTCATGTTTCTCATGTTTTCCTCATGTTTTCCTCATGTTCATGTTCCTCATGTTCGTGTTTCTCATGTTTGTGTTCCTCATGTTCGTGTTCCTCATGTCCATGTTCCTCATGTTCATGTTCCTCATGTTTCTCATGTTCATGTTCCTCATGTTTCTCTTTTTCATGCAACTCGTGTTCATGTTCCTCATGTTCATGTTTTCCTCATGTTTCTCATGTTTTCCTCATGTTTTCCTCATGTTCATGTTCCTCATGTTCGTGTTTCTCATGTTTGTGTTCCTCATGTTCGTGTTCCTCATGTTCATGTTTTCCTCATTTTCATGTTCCTCATGTTTCTCATGTTCCTCAGGTTCATGTTTCTCATGTAAATGTTCCTCACGTTCATGTTTCTCATGTTCCTCATGTTCATGTTTCTCATGTTCCTCATGTTCATGTTTCTCATGTAAATGTTCCTCACGTTCATGTTTCTCATGTAAATGTTCCTCATGTTCATGTTTCTCATGTTCGTGTTCCTCATGTTCCTCATGTTCCTCATGTTCCTCATGTTCGTGTTTCTCATGTTTGTGTTCCTCATGTTTGTGTTCCTCATGTCCATGTTCCTCATGTTCCTCATGTCCATGTTCCTCATGTTCATGTTCCTCATGTTTCTCATGTTCATGTTCCTCATGTTTCTCTTTTTCATGCAACTCATGTTCATGTTCCTCATGTTCATGTTCCTCATGTTCCTCATGTTTCTCATGTTTCTCATGTTTCTTATGTTTCTCATGTCCATGTTCCTCATGTTCCTCATGTTCATGTTCCTCATGTTCCTCATGTTTCTCATGTTCATGTTCCTCATGTTCATGTTCCTCATGTTCCTCATGTTCCTCATGTCCATGTTCCTCATGTTCATGTTCCTCATGTTCCTCATGTTTCTCATGTTCCTCATGTTCATGTTCCTCATGTTTCTCATGTTCCTCATGTTACTCATGTTACTCATGTTCCTCATGTTTCTCATGTTCATGTTCCTCATGTTCCTCATGTTCATGTTCCTCATGTTCCTCACGTTTCTCATGTTTCTCATGTTCATGTTCCTCATGTTCGTGTTCCTCATGTCCATGTTCCTCGTGTTCCTCATGTTCATGCTACTCATGTTCATGTTCCTCATGTTTCTCATGTTCATGTTCCTCATGTTCATGTTTTCCTCATGTTTCTCATGTTTTCCTCATGTTTTCCTCACATTCATGTTTCTCATGTTTCTCATGTCCATGTTTCTCATGTCCATGTTTCTCATGTTCGTGTTCCTCATGTTCATGTTTCTCATGTAAATGTTCCTCATGTTCGTGTTTCTCATGTTTGTGTTCCTCATGTTCGTGGTCCTCATGTCCATGTTCCTCATGTTCATGTTCCTCATGTTCCTCATGTTCATGTTCCTCATGTTTCTCTTTTTCATGCTACTCATGTCCATGTTCCTCATGTTCCTCATGTTCCTCATGTTCATGTTCCTCATGTTCCTCATGTTCCTCATGTTTCTCATGTTCCTCATGTTCATGTTCCTCATGTTTCTCATGTTCATGTTCCTCATGTTACTCATGTTACTCATGTTCCTCATGTTTCTCATGTTTCTCATGTTCACGTTCCTCATGTTTCTCATGTTCATGTTCCTCATGTTCCTCATGTTGATGTTCCTCATGTCCATGTTCCTCGTGTTCCTCATGTTCCTCATGTCCATGTTCATGTTCCTCATGTTTCTCATGTTCATGTTCCTCATGTTTCTCATGTTCATGCTACTCATGTTCATGTTCCTCATGTTTCTCATGTTCATGTTCCTCATGTTCATGTTTTCCTCATGTTTCTCATGTTTTCCTCATGTTTTCCTCATGTTCATCTTCCTCATGTTCGTGTTTCTCATGTTTGTGTTCCTCATGTTCGTGTTCCTCATGTTCATGTTTCCTCATGTTCATGTTCCTCATGTTTCTCATGTTCCTCAGGTTCATGTTTCTCATGTAAATGTTCCTCACGTTCATGTTTCTCATGTTTCTCATGTCCATGTTTCTCATGTTCGTGTTCCTCATGTTCATGTTTCTCATGTAAATGTTCCTCACGTTCATGTGTCTCATGTAAATGTTCCTCACGTTCATGTTTCTCATGTAAATGTTCCTCACGTTCATGTTTCTCATGTTCCTCATGTTCATGTTTCTCATGTTCGTGTTCCTCATGTTCATGTTTCTCATGTAAATGTTCCTCACGTTCATGTTTCTCATGTAAATGTTCCTCATGTTCATGTTTCTCATGTTCGTGTTCCTCATGTTCCTCATGTTCCTCATGTTCGTGTTTCTCATGTTTGTGTTCCTCATGTTTGTGTTCCTCATGTCCATGTTCCTCATGTTCCTCATGTCCATGTTCCTCATGTTCATGTTCCTCATGTTTCTCATGTTCATGTTCCTCATGTTTCTCTTTTTCATGCAACTCATGTTCATGTTCCTCATGTTCATGTTTTCATCATGTTTCTCATGTTTTCCTTATGTTTTCCTCATGTTCATGTTCCTCATGTTCGTGTTTCTCATGTTTGTGTTCCTCATGTTCGTGTTCCTCATGTTCATGTTTTCCTCATGTTCATGTTCCTCATGTTTCTCATGTTCCTCAGGTTCATGTTTCTCATGTAAATGTTCCTCACGTTCATGTTTCTCATGTTCCTCTGTTCATGTTTTCTCATGTTCGTGTTCCTCATGTTTGTGTTTCTCATGTTTGTATTCCTCATGTTCGTGGTCCTCATGTCCATGTTCCTCATGTTCCTCATGTCCATGTTCCTCATGTTCATGTTCCTCATGTTCCTCATGTTCATGTTCCTCATGTTTCTCTTTTTCATGCTACTCATGTCCATGTTCCTCATGTTCCTCATGTTCATGTTCCTCATGTTCCTCATGTTCCTCATGTTTCTCATGTTCCTCATGTTCATCTTCCTCATGTTTCTCATGTTCATCTTCCTCATGTTCCTCATGTTACTCATGTTCCTCATGTTTCTCATGTTTCTCATGTTCACGTTCCTCATGTTTCTCATGTTCATGTTCCTCATGTTGATGTTCCTCATGTCCATGTTCCTCGTGTTCCTCATGTTTCTCATGTTCATGTTCCTCATGTTTCTCATGTTCATGCTACTCATGTTCATGTTCCTCATGTTTCTCATGTTCATGTTCCTCATGTTCATGTTTTCCTCATGTTTCTCATGTTTTCCTCATGTTTTCCTCATGTTCATGTTCCTCATGTTCGTGTTTCTCATGTTTGTGTTCCTCATGTTCGTGTTCCTCATGTTCATGTTTTCCTCATGTTCATGTTCCTCATGTTTCTCATGTTCCTCAGGTTCATGTTTCTCATGTAAATGTTCCTCACGTTCATGTTTCTCATGTCCATGTTTCTCATGTTTGTGTTCCTCATGTTCATGTTTCTCATGTAAATGTTCCTCACGTTCATGTTTCTCATGTAAATGTTCCTCATGTTCATGTTCCTCATGTTCCTCATGTTCCTCATGTTCGTGTTTCTCATGTTTGTGTTCCTCATGTTTGTGTTCCTCATGTCCATGTTCCTCATGTTCCTCATGTCCATGTTCCTCATGTCCATGTTCCTCATGTTTCTCATGTTCATGTTCCTTATGTTTCTCTTTTTCATGCAACTCGTGTTCATGTTCCTCATGTTCATGTTTTCCTCATGTTCATGTTCCTCATGTTTCTCATGTTCCTCAGGTTCATGTTTCTCATGTAAATGTTCCTCACGTTCATGTTTCTCATGTTCCTCATGTTCATGTTTCTCATGTTCGTGTTCCTCATGTTCATGTTTCTCATGTAAATGTTCCTCACGTTCATGTTTCTCATGTAAATGTTCCTCATGTTCATGTTTCTCATGTTCGTGTTCCTCATGTTCCTCATGTTCGTGTTTCTCATGTTTGTGTTCCTCATGTTTGTGTTCCTCATGTCCATGTTCCTCATGTTCCTCATGTCCATGTTCCTCATGTTCATGTTCCTCATGTTTCTCATGTTCATGTTCCTCATGTTTCTCTTTTTCATGCAACTCATGTTCATGTTCCTCATGTTCATGTTTTCATCATGTTTCTCATGTTTTCCTCATGTTTTCCTCATGTTCATGTTCCTCATGTTCGTGTTTCTCATGTTTGTGTTCCTCATGTTCGTGTTCCTCATGTTCATGTTTTCCTCATGTTCATGTTCCTCATGTTTCTCATGTTCCTCAGGTTCATGTTTCTCATGTAAATGTTCCTCACGTTCATGTTTCTCATGTTCCTCATGTTCATGTTTCTCATGTTCGTGTTCCTCATGTTCGTGGTTCTCATGTTTGTGTTCCTCATGTTCGTGGTCCTCATGTCCATGTTCCTCATGTTCCTCATGTCCATGTTCGTCATGTTCATGTTCCTCATGTTTCTCATGTTCATGTTCCTCATGTTTCTCATGTTCATGCTACTCATGTTCATGTTCCTCATGTTTCTCATGTTCATGTTCCTCATGTTCATGTTTTCCTCATGTTTCTCATGTTTTCCTCATGTTTTCCTCATGTTCATGTTCCTCATGTTCGTGTTTCTCATGTTTGTGTTCCTCATGTTCGTGTTCCTCATGTCCATGTTCCTCATGTTCATGTTCCTCATGTTTCTCATGTTCATGTTCCTCATGTTTCTCTTTTTCATGCAACTCGTGTTCATGTTCCTCATGTTCATGTTTTCCTCATGTTTCTCATGTTTTCCTCATGTTTTCCTCATGTTCATGTTCCTCATGTTCGTGTTTCTCATGTTTGTGTTCCTCATGTTCGTGTTCCTCATGTTCATGTTTTCCTCATTTTCATGTTCCTCATGTTTCTCATGTTCCTCAGGTTCATGTTTCTCATGTAAATGTTCCTCACGTTCATGTTTCTCATGTTCCTCATGTTCATGTTTCTCATGTTCCTCATGTTCATGTTTCTCATGTAAATGTTCCTCACGTTCATGTTTCTCATGTAAATGTTCCTCATGTTCATGTTTCTCATGTTCGTGTTCCTCATGTTCCTCATGTTCGTGTTTCTCATGTTTGTGTTCCTCATGTTTGTGTTCCTCATGTCCATGTTCCTCATGTTCCTCATGTCCATGTTCCTCATGTTCATGTTCCTCATGTTTCTCATGTTCATGTTCCTCATGTTTCTCTTTTTCATGCAACTCATGTTCATGTTCCTCATGTTCATGTTTTCATCATGTTTCTCATGTTTTCCTCATGTTTTCGTCATGTTCATGTTCCTCATGTTCGTGTTTCTCATGTTTGTGTTCCTCATGTTCGTGTTCCTCATGTTCATGTTTTCCTCATGTTCATGTTCCTCATGTTTCTCATGTTCCTGAGGTTCATGTTTCTCATGTAAATGTTCCTCACGTTCATGTTTCTCATGTTCCTCATGTTCATGTTTCTCATGTTCGTGTTCCTCATGTTCGTGTTTCTCATGTTTGTGTTCCTCATGTTCGTGGTCCTCATGTCCATGTTCCTCATGTTCCTCATGTCCATGTTCCTCATGTTCATGTTCCTCATGTTCCTCATGTTCATGTTCCTCATGTTTCTCTTTTTCATGCTACTCATGTCCATGTTCCTCATGTTCCTCATATTCATGTTCCTCATGTTCCTCATGTTCCTCATGTTTCTCATGTTCCTCATGTTCATGTTCCTCATGTTTCTCATGTTCATCTTCCTCATGTTCCTCATGTTACTCATGTTTCTCATGTTTCTCATGTTCACGTTCCTCATGTTTCTCATGTTCATGTTCCTCATGTTGATGTTCCTCATGTCCATGTTCCTCGTGTTCCTCATGTTCCTCATGTCCATGTTCGTCATGTTCATGTTCCTCATGTTCATGTTCATGTTCCTCATGTTTCTCATGTTCATGCTACTCATGTTCATGTTCCTCATGTTTCTCATGTTCATGTTCCTCATGTTCATGTTTTCCTCATGTTTCTCATGTTTTCCTCATGTTTTCCTCATGTTCATGTTCCTCATGTTCGTGTTTCTCATGTTTGTGTTCCTCATGTTCATGTTCCTCATGTTCATGTTTTCCTCATGTTCATGTTCCTCATGTTTCTCATGTTCCTCAGGTTCATGTTTCTCATGTAAATGTTCCTCACGTTCATGTTTCTCATGTCCATGTTTCTCATGTTTGTGTTCCTCATGTTCATGTTTCTCATGTAAATGTTCCTCACGTTCATGTTTCTCATGTAAATGTTCCTCATGTTCATGTTTCTCATGTTCCTGTTCCTCATGTTCCTCATGTTCCTCATGTTCGTGTTTCTCATGTTTGTGTTCCTCCTGTTTGTGTTCCTCATGTCCATGTTCCTCATGTTCCTCATGTCCATGTTCCTCATGTTCATGTTCCTCATGTTTCTCATGTTCATGTTCCTCATGTTTCTCTTTTTCATGCAACTCATGTTCATGTTCCTCATGTTCATGTTTTCCTCATGTTTCTCATGTTTTCCTCATGTTTTCCTCATGTTCATGTTTCTCATGTTCGTGTTCCTCATGTTCATGTTCCTCATGTTCGTGTTTCTCATGTTTGTATTCCTCATGTTCATGTTCCTCATGTTCATGTTTTCCTCATGTTTCTCATGTTTTCCTCATGTTTTCCTCATGTTCATGTTTCTCATGTTCCTGTTCCTCATGTTCATGTTTCTCATGTTCGTGTTCCTCATGTTTATGTTCTTCATGTTCATGTTTCTCATGTTTGTGTTCTTCACGTTCATGTTTCTCATGTAAATGTTCCTAACGTTCATGTTTCTCATGTAAATGTTTCTCATGTTCATGTTCCTCATGTTTGTGTTCCTCATGTTCATGTTTTCCTCATGTTCATGTTCGTCATGTTCATGTTCCTCATGTTTCTCATGTTCCTCATGTTTCTCATGTTCCTCACGTTCATGTTTCTCATGTAAATGTTCCTCATGTTCATGTTCCTCATGTTCATGTTCCTCATGTATCTCATGTTCCTCCCGTTCATGTTTCTCATGTAAATGTTCCTCATGTTCATGTTTCTCATGTTCGTGTTCCTCATGTTCATGTTCCTCATTTTTGTGTTCCTCATGTCCATGTTCCTCATGTTCGTGTTTCTCATGTTTGTGTTCCTCATGTTCATGTTCCTCATGTTCATGTTCCTCATTTTTGTGTTCCTCATGTCCATGTTCCTCATGTTCGTGTTTCTCATGTTTGTGTTCCTCATGTTCGTGTTCCTCATGTTCATGTTCCTCATGTTCGTGTTCCTCATGTTCATGTTCCTCATGTTCATGTTTCTCATGTTCGTGTTCCTCATGTTCATGTTCCTCATTTTTGTGTTCCTCATGTTCATGTTCCTCATGTTCGTGTTTCTCATGTTTGTGTCCCTCATGTTCGTGTTCCTCATGTTTGTGTTCCTCATGTTCATGTTCCTCATGTTCATGTTCCTCATGTTTGTGTTCCTCATGTTTGTGTTCCTCATGTTCGTGTTCCTCATGTTTGTGTTCCTCATGTTCATGTTCCTCATGTTCGATTGTAGCTCCGTCACTGAGAGCTAAACACTCAACAGTCAGCCTGTTTGTGTCCTGCTCCTCATCGGTGGAATGAGCTCCATTGACATGAGAACAGCAGGAAGTCTCTACGTCTTCCGGCGCAAACTAAAAACACATCTTTTAGACTACACCTTGAATAAGGAAGGTAGCGCCTAGCAGCACTTTAGTAGCACTTACATGTCTCTTACTGATAGCATTTTGTAGTTTAACTTTATTGAAGAAATTGTACTTTCTTGATTCTTGTTGTTCTGAGTTTGTACTCATGGTTGAATGCACTGATTTTAAGTCTCGTTGGATAAAAGCGTTAGCTAAATGAAATGTAATGTGACTGTTTCCCAGTTTGGTTCAAGATTTCTTTTGATCGTCCATGATTCTCTCTCCCCTCCCCATCCATGTCCCCCAGACACCATGTATCCTCTCTCAGATAAAGAGGCATGAGGGGTGAGGGGCCGTCTCCCCTTAGATCTCACCCAGGTGTATCCTTTAATCCTGTAATTAGCTGCAATTATAGTAATAGAAGCCGGAGATGAAGTGATCATATTTGCACACAGGATGAATTCATGTAATTATGCTGTAAGATGTTTTCTCCCCCCCCCCCCCCCCCCCCCCCCCCCCAACATTGTCCAGGTCCACTTCCTCTGGTCTGCTTCCTGAGCTCACGAGGGAGACAACAGGAACCCTCTGGACGCACACGAGGCTTTAATCCCTCAAGAGCTGCAATTACAGTAATTATGTCTAATAGCTGCGCTCAGAGGTCCAGCAGGGGGGCTCAAGCTGTGGCTCCAGGTCTGATGGAGGTCTCAGAGCTTGTGTTCCAACATGTATTCTCCATCCAGCTAAAGAACTTATCTAACAAATAAAGGATTATCTTATCTTATCTCTCTCTTATCTCTATCATAGAAATGCACCAGTTCACAGTGACATTAATACAATAACGTAATCCTTAATTATAATGTAATTCATAATAATAATAATAATGATATAATTATTAATCCCACAGCGGGGATATCCACACTCTGCAGCAGCAGAGTGGACATAAGTAGAAAAACAAGATCAACATAATCAACACATAATATATATTTATATAATACATGGATGGTTGTTAATATTGCACAGTGGCTTGAACAGATTATTTGTTATATTGTATTTGTCTGTCTGTCTGTCTGTCTGTCTGTCTGTCATCTGTCTGTCTGTCATCTGTCTGTCTACTTGATGGACAAAACCATTCAGCTGCAATTCAAAAAGTTGAAGTTAGAAACAGACAAACTGCATCACCTGCAGCTGAAAAAAATTAAATCACAATAATTTACACTAAAATAAAGTTTTAAAATCACAATGCTGAAGTATCGTGATAATACCCTGCACACGCACATGCACACGCGCACACACACACACACACACACACACACACACACACACACACACACACACACACACACACACACACACACACACACACACACACAGACTAAAAGCCCTGCCAGGTGTGAGATGTCTTCTTGATGCAGTGATACAGGAGGCAGAGAACGAGTCAATAATTAATTAGATAGAAGGCTCAACTCAACTTCAACCCAAATAAACCATCTAGAACCACACACACACACACACACACACACACACACACACACACACACACACACACACACACACACACACACACACACACACACACACAGAGTCACAAGCTCTCTCTATCTCACTCACTCCAAACATTATCTCAAGGACTGTCAGGAGGTAATTCATTTCCAGACAGACTTTTCTCCTAAAACATCCTCTGAGTTGCTGCTCTTGTCTCATGTGATTCATGTGTTCATATCTGTCCTACAGAGGAAACTCATCTCCTTACTCTATCTCTAAGAGTCCTACAGATGAAACTCATCTCCTTATTCTATCTCTAAGAGTCCTACAGAGGAAACTCATCTCCTTACTCTATCTCTAAGACTGAGCCCTACAGAGGAAACTCATCTCCTTACTCTATCTCTAAGAGTCCTACAGAGGAAACTCATCTCCTTACTCTATCTCTAAGAGTCCTACAGAGGAAACTCATCTCCTTACTCTATCTCTAAGACTGAGCCCTACAGAGGAAACTCATCTCCTTACTCTATCTCTAAGAGTCCTACAGAGGAAACTCATCTCCTTACTCCCCCTCTAAGAGTCCTACAGAGGAAACTCATCTCCTTACTCTATCTCTAAGGCTGAGCCCTACAGAGGAAACTCATCTCCTTACTCTATCTCTAAGACTGAGCCCTACAGAGGAAACTCATCTCCTTACTCTATCTCTAAGACTGAGCCCTATAGAGGAAACTCATCTCCTTACTCTATCTCTAAGAGTCCTACAGAGGAAACTCATCTCCTTACTCCCCCTCTAAGAGTCCTACAGAGGAAACTCATCTCCTTACTCTATCTCTAAGGCTGAGCCCTACAGAGGAAACTCATCTCCTTACTCTATCTCTAAGACTGAGCCCTACAGAGGAAACTCATCTCCTTACTCTATCTCTAAGACTGAGCCCTACAGAGGAAACTCATCTCCTTACTCTATCTCTAAGACTGAGCCCTACAGAGGAAACTCATCTCCTTACTCTATCTCTAAGAGTCCTACAGAGGAAACTCATCTCCTTACTCTATCTCTAAGGCTGAGCCCTACAGAGGAAACTCATCTCCTTACTCTATCTCTAAGAGTCCTACAGAGGAAACTCATCTCCTTACTCTATCTCTAAGGCTGAGCCCTACAGAGGAAACTCATCTCCTTACTCTATCTCTAAGAGTCCTACAGAGGAAACTTATCTCGGACGCTTGTATCCCTGACCTGCTTTGTGATGGTTAATGTATTAATGTATTAATGTATTAAAGTGTCTGACTGACCTCGTAGAGAGTGATGACCCCATTAGTCTCGTTGGGAGCTTTCCATTGAATGAAGATCTTCTCTTCATAGGTCGCATTCTGCAGAGACTCCATGGGCACTGAGGCGGGTACTGTGGAGAGATCACCAATATATATATATATATATATATATATATATATATATATATATATATATATATATATATAATTTATACATAATCATGTATTAGTCAATAATACTTTATACTGTGGAGACAGAGGTAAAATATGTTGTAGTCACACAGTAAACATTGAGCATTTTGAAAACACACGTCAAGGTCATCACCAATGTCATATTGATTTGATACGATATCATTTACTTCACATCATAACAGAAGTTATGTCTCATTCACAGAGAACAGCATCACCCATCAGCCACTGGGAGAGGAGAACCGTCTCAGGGTTAACGTCTGAACGTGAGACAGAGAAGCTGGTATTATGTCACGTAAAGAGATGATGGCGATGATGATGATGATATATACAGTGGAGGAAATACTTATTACTTATGATCCCTTGCTGATTTAGTAAGTTTGCCCACTGACAAAGAAATGAACCGTCTATAATCTTAATGGAAGGTGTATTTGAACAGTGAGAGACAGAATGTTATTACAGTTCTACATTTATTTGCATTTGATTGTGTGAAATAAGTATTTGAACCCCTCAAAACCTGACTTAGTACTTGATGGAGAAACCGTTGTTGGCAGCACAGAGGTGAGAGGTTTCTTGTAGCTCAGCAGGTTCTCAGGAGGGATTGTGGTCCACTCCTCTTCCAGATCCTCTCTAGATCCTGAAGGTTTTGAGGCCGTCGCTTGGCAACTGGAAGCTTCAGCTCCCTCCACAAATGTTCTCTGGGATTCAGGTCTGGAGACTGGCTCTGGACCTCCATGTGCTTCTTCTGCCGTGTTTGAAACACGGCGGGTCGAGTTAATGCCAAAGAGCTGGAGTTTGGTCTGATCTGACCACGCCCCCTTCTCCCAAGCCTTCTCTTAAACATTCAGGCTTCAGACGACCTGCACATTGCGGGCGCTGCAGGATTTTAATCCATGTGCCAATGGTTTTCTTGGTGAGTGTAGTCCCACCTGTCTTGAGATCATTAACAAGTTCCTCCCGTGTAGTTCTGGGATTACCCCTCACATGACCCTCAATGACCCACGAGGTGTGGAGCCCCAGACCGAGGGCCATTGATGGTCATTTGTGTTTCTTCCATTTCCCAATAATCACCAATATTACATTTCATTTAGCTGACGCTTTTATCTGAAATTTAACTGAAATTCACTGGATAAGCTGGCCACTCCCACCGGACAAAAAAGGCAGCTCACTTCCTCATTGATGAAGGAGCGATATTAGTTATATTAGTTTTATAGGGAGAGAGTTCTTCCAGATCGCCAGCATCCGTTCTCACATCATGATGACTTCCTGTTTGAGCTCACATCATGATGACTTCCTGTATGAGCTCACATCATGTTGACATTGATCACCACAGGCGCAGCTGATCGCTCGTCTCAGACACAGACTGTCACCCGCTGCATGCCGCTGTTCTTAAGTTTATTTAGCTCTTAAGAAACTTATGGATTTGTTGTATCTGTATGTGTCTGTATTTGTGTGAGTGTGTCTGTGTGTGTGTGTCTGTGTGTGTCTGTCTGTCTGTGTGTGTCCGTGTGTCTGTCTGTGTGTGTGTGTGTGTGTGTGTGTTTTCAGGAGGAGAGCAGCTTTCACACATCTTTAAGAATAGGTGTCTGACACCTTGTCAGGGAGTGATGCTGTCAAACACAAACACACACACACACACACACACACACACACACACACACACACTCACACTGAGAGGTGAGAATTGTTTTAAATGTTAAGGAGACAGATGATACCAGGAGGGACAACTGAGTGCAACGTGTGTGTGTGTGTGTGTGTGTGTGTGTGTGTGTGTGTGTGTGTGTGTGTGTGTGTGTGTGTCAGTTCTTATTATTATTTGTGTTCCTCACCTTCCTCCTCTTCATTATTCTGCTTTCGCTGTGAACTCTGACCTTTACTCTGTCTGCATGTTGTCATCATAACCCTTCAAATATGTGTCTCTTTGTGTCGATAGAAATATATATATATACTTATATAAGGTTTTTATATAAATATATATATTTGTATATATACAGTTTATACATATATATAAACCTTATATATATATATATACATATATTTCAATATATATTTGTATTTAAAGTTATCAATGACCATAACTCAGTCGATCATTCAGTCACTTTGTGTGAAAACACACACACACACACAGTTAGAAATACACTTCATTTCATGTTTTCAATGTATTATATTTTATTTTTATTTATTATTCAACGATCCTGTTCAGTGTTTGTGAATTTCATTTCAATTAGTTATTTTTATTTAGCGTTATTTCAAAAATCAGTTTTCATCTCTTCTGCGCCTCATAGGCTTCCGTAGTCCCGTCTTTCCCTCACAATAGTTCTTTACTTCTGAGGGTAAAATGATGTCGCACTTTTTGTTGTATTCTTTAAAAATGTAAGTGTTTATGTTCCACACGTTAATATGACCACGGTGTTTTTATTGGCCTCTTTGACGCCGGTCACATGATCTGCATCCGGTCTGACCTTCACTTCCTGTAAGTCTGTTCAGGAGACGATGTGCAGAGACACCAGGAGGCAATGTGTGTATTTCATTGTCTTCTGCAGAAGCAAATACATGCTGGAAAAAAACATCTGCCACACACACACACACACACACACACACACACACACACACACACACACACACACACACACCCACACAGTAACTGAGGTGTTGATTAAGACTCCAGCCTGAGCAGCATATCAAATTACGTGAACAAAGAAATGCAATTAGGAGCTGCCATTTCATTCAAAACCTTATCACTCACTTGTGTGTGTGTGTGTGTGTGTGTGTGTGTGTGTGTGTGTGTGTGTGTGTGTGTGTGTGTGTGTGTGAATAAAAGACAGGCTTCATTGAAAAGATAACCGCAGCTGTAACACATTAATCATATCTTCAACCGTGATGCAAAAGGACTGACCTCTTGATTAAGAAGCCCGCCTCTCTGCCCCTGTAAAGCTTGCAGGACTTGCTTGGTCCTGGTTTCATGTCATAACAGCAGCTCCAGCCTCTGAAGACTAAATGTCTGCTGAGACCATGAGAGTCTTAGAGAGGGAATTAGAGAGCATAATAATCATTATAATCAAAATAATATGGTTAGTAGTAACCTCCTCCTCAAATCTCCACCTTAACGTGGTGGAGGAGTTTGAGTGGCTCAGTGATCCTGGAGCCATGTTGTCCGGGGCATCAGGTCGGGTCTCCCAAGGCAAACAGGTCTCGGGGGAGAGCCCAGACTAAGAGCGGTTCAAAACCCCTGATCGAGCCCCCGGCTGAGCGCCGCTGAGTTTTCCCCGGAGAACCAGAGGGTCGCCTCCCTTTGTCGAAGCTAGGATTCAAAAGGAGCAGTGCGGATTCCGTCCCAGTCGTGGAACAGTGGACCAGTGGACCAGCTCTTTACCCATTGGGGTGACTGTGGCAAAGTGGAGAGTAGGGTCGTCCTTCAATCAGAGGACCGGCGGTTTGTTCCCCGGCTCCGCTAGTCCATGTCCATGTGTCCCTGGCCAAGACACCTAACCCCAAATGTCTCCCTCAGCTGTGACGTCATGGAAGACAAACTCATCCCGTCACTGATTTATTCTCTGAACCCTCTGAACCTTCTGAACCTTCTGAACCCTCTGAACCCTCTCAACTCTCTGAACCTTCTGAACACTCTGAACCCTCTAAACCCTCTGAACCTTCTGAAACCTCTGAACCCTCTGAACCTTCTAAACCCTCTGAACACTCTGAACCTTCTAAACCCTCTGAACCTTCTGAACACTCTGAACCTTCTAAACCCTCTGAACCTTCTGAACAGTCTGAACCTTCTAAACCCTCTGAACCTTCTGAACACTCTGAACCCTCTGAACCTTCTAAACCCTCTGAACCCTCTCAACCCTCTGAACCTTCTGAACACACTGAACCTTCTAAACCCTCTGAACCCTCTGAACCTTCTAAACCCTCTGAACCTTCTAAACCCTCTGAACCTTCTGAACCCTCTGAACCCTCGGAACCTTCTAAACCCTCTGAACCCTCTGAACCTTCTAAACCCTCTGAACCTTCTGAACCCTCTGAACCCTCTGAACCTTCTAAACCCTCTGAACCTTCTGAATCCTCTGAACCTTCTGAACCTTCTGAACCCTCTGAACCTTCTGAACCATCTGAACCCTCTCAACCCTCTGAACCTTCTAAACCCTCTGAACCTTCTGACCCTTCTGAACACTCTGATCACTCTAAACCCTCTGAACCTTCTAAACCTTCTGAACCTTCTCAACACTCTGAACCTTCTAAACCCTCTGAACCCTCTGAACCTTCTAAACCCTCTGAACCTTCTGAACCCTCTGAACCTCCTGAACCTTCTGAACCCTCTGAACCCTCTCAACCCTCTGAACCTTCTAAACCCTCTGAACCTTTTGAAACCTCTGAACCCTCTGAACCTTCTAAACCCTCTGAACCTTCTGAACCCTCTGAACCTTCTGAACCTTCTGAACCCTCTGAACCTTCTGAACCCTCTGAACCCTCTGAACCCTCTGAACCTTCTAAACCCTCTGAACCTTCTGACCCTTCTGAACACTCTGAACCCTCTAAACTTTCTGAACCTTCTAAACCCTCTGAACCTTCTGAACACTCTGAACCTTCTAAACCCTCTGAACCTTCTGAACCCTCTCAACCCTCTGAACCTTCTAAACCCTCTGAACACTCTGAACCTTCTAAACCCTCTGAACACTCTGAACCCTCTGAACCGTCTGAACCTTCTAAACCCTCTGAACACTCTGAACCCTCTGAACCCTCTGAACCTTCTAAACCCTCTGAACACTCTGAACCCTCTGAACCCTCTAAACCCTCTGAACCTTCTGAACACTCTGAACCTTCTAAACCCTCTGAACCTTCTAAACCCTCTGAACCTTCTGAACCCTCTGAACCTTTTAAACCTTCTGAACCTTCTGAACACTCTGAACCTTCTAAACCCTCTGAACCTTCTGAACACTCTGAACCCTCTGAACCTTCTAAACCCTCTCAACCCTCTCAACCCTCTGAACCTTCTAAACCCTCTGAACCTTCTGAACCTTCTGAACACTCTGAACCTTCTAAACCCTCTGAACCTTCTGAACCTTCTAAACCCTCTGAACCTTCTGAAACCTCTGAACCCTCTGAACCTTCTAAACCCTCTGAACCTTCTGAAACCTCTGAACCCTCTGAACCTTCTGAACCCTCTGAACCTTCTGAACCCTCTGAACCCTCTCAACCCTCTCAACCTTCTAAACCCTCTGAACCCTCTGAACCTTCTGAACCCTCTGAACCTTCTGAACCTTCTGAACCCTCTGAACCCTCTGAACCTTCTAAACCATCCAGACCTTCTAAACCCTCTGAACCCTCTGAACCTTCTTAACCTTCTAAACTAGGGCTGTCAAACTCATTTTAGTGAAGGGGCTGCATGTTGCCCATTTTGATCTCAAGTGGTCCAGACCAGTAAAATCACAGCACAATAACACATACATAACCACAATATGTCTCAAATCATTGGTGAAGCTTTTTGGATGATAAACCCTATTTTAAGGTCTTTCTACAATAAAATAGAAACATAAAGACCATGTTCACCTGCCTGCTCTCCTCTGCAGATTCCCTCCTTTGTGACACCACTTTCATGACGTCGTCATTTTTAACGACTTGCAACACAACGCCTCCTGGTGAGAAATACAGTGACATGTCCAAGACTTTATCCTCCATTTCAGCTTTACTTTCTCCCTGAAAACAGGCATCACAACACCTGTTTTTCTCCTGATCATTGATGGTGCACCGTCTGTACCACACTGACAGCATGGGTCCAGTCCACTATGACCCAAACCCGGTTCAGTCCACTATGACCTGGTCCAGACCCGGTCCAGTCCACTATGACGCGGTCCAGGCCTGGTCCAGTCCACTCCAACCCCGACCCGGTCCAGTCCACTATGTCCCGGTCCAGACCCGGTCCAGTCCACTCCGACTCGGTCCAGTCCACTATGACCCTGTCCAGACCCGGTCCAGTCCACTTCGACCCGGTCCAGTCCACTCCAGCCGGTCCGGTCCACTCTGACCCGGTCCAGTCCACTCTGACCCGGTCCAGACATGGTCCAGTCCACTCCGACTCGGTCCAGCGCTTCTACGAGAGGCTAACAATGTAATTGTCTGTAGTGTCTGTCATGGTACCAACTCAAGGAACTCCTCTGGGACCACCAAAGTCTCATCAACACCAGAATGAATCCGGCCAGTTGAGCAACATCTCTAGTGATGTCAGCGCTGTCATCCATTGAACTGAAATGCTACAAATGACTTAACTTGATGCTTCTTTTGGCTCCCCTGCTCTAAACCCTCTGAACTCATAGGACGTAGAGGAACGAGAGCTGCAGTAAAGTCTTAAAGTACGGCCTCATATTCTATTATTCCCACGCTCATGCAGATGGTTTCAGACATTCATCATCTGTTGGCAGGAAGAAATGAAGAAATATGGAGGTAAAGAACATAAAATATCTCCTAAATGTTTTATGGGAAGGAAATGCATGTCAGTTTGTTGATGTATTGAATAAATAAAAAAGAACAACATCAGTAAAGCAGGTGATTCTACCCTTATTATTATTATGTGTGTGTGTGTGTGTGTGTGTGTGTGTGTGTGTGTGTGTGTGTGTGTGTGTGTGTGTGTGTGTGCATGTTAATGTGTAGTAAATGTTCACAGTAGCTTCCAGAAGTTAAAACTATTAAGATTCAAACCTGAGAAGCTCCTGAGATTCTGTTAGAAACTTCATTTCTCTGCCTCTTCACAACGTTAAAGCACATTTACACCAACGGTAATAAGCAGTAAGAGGAGAGCTGTGTGTGTGTGCGTGTGCGTGTGTGTGTGTAGCTTAATTTGCAGGAGCCCCAGCTCCATAAAGCCGTTACCGTCCAAATAGCAATTAGCCTCCATGTGAACAATTGCTGTTCTGCTCCCTAATTACTGAATTACAACCAGGAGATTAACGACGGTTAAATAAAAAACAATTAAGAACAAAACAATTACGGTTTCCTCCTTCTCCCCAGTCACATTAGGTGTGTTTAAAGGCGTGTGTGTGTGTGTGTGTGTGTGTGTGTGTGTGCCCAGACAGGAAGCAGCGGACAGGAAGCAGCAGAGAGGGCGGGGATTGAACCTGTGATCAAACAGGAAGCGTCTCTAACGGCTCAGACGGGTTCATTTGCTATTATATTATAAATCATGAAGATTATTCCTTCTTGATATAAATTCTTTGTCTGAGGTTGCAGACACAACTCGGTTCACTGGTTATGAAAATACGGGTTAAACATCGTGTTTCATTATTTATGAAAGCACAATTCATATGGTATAGTTTGAGAAAGTACTTTTCCAACTACTCTTTAATGTTTTGGGGTCGCATCTCATCTCATCTGCTCCTCGATTTCAGAAACTTCAGATGTGTACTATTTATGACATCAATATTTTTCTCAAATATGTGTTTTCATTCATCCGATACTTTCATGTGAATTATTCCTGAACATTAAAGTCAGAGGTTCTTTCTGGCTGAACTCGTCATCTCCACATCTTCATCCTTTTTATGAAGATTTATTGTAAACGAGTTTATAAAATTACTTTTCCCACCTGATCAAAACATTTTTTGTTGTTGTTGATACTGTGTTGTTTTTGATGCTGTTATATATCAGATTCAAACAACATACTTATACTTAAGTTATATTATAGGAGCCTCTTCCTGCACTGATATGTTATTGATCTGTTATGTAAGCTTTCTTTGCTCTAAATATGAAATGAAGATGTTCAAATCTAAATGCGTCCTAAAACCTCCTGTCAATCACAGTGTGTGGGCGGGACTGAGGCGTTCCAGGTCTCGTCAGCTGACCGGACATCTGGCTGCTGATTGGAGGATCCAGATGAAACCGTCTGAATACGTCTGAAGGAGTTCTCCACTCACCATCCTCCTCGGTCTGCTTGACGATCTCCTCGCTCTCCTTGCTGCCTTCGCGGTTGTTGAGGACAAGACGCAGTCTCACGGTGCTGAAGGGCCTCAGGCCCCGCAGGGTGTAGTGGGACGAGGTCGGGACCAGCTCCTCGGCTGTGAACTCCTGCTGGTTAAACACGTACTGGTACTGGACCTGGAACCAGAGGAGAGCCCGTTACTACAGCAGGACTAGAGGTACACATGTAGAGGACAACAACATGTAGAGGACAACAACAAGTAGAGGACAACAACATGTAGAGGACAACAACAAGTAGAGGACAACAACAAGTAGAGGACAACAACAAGTATTGGACAACAACAAGTAGAGGATAACAACATGTAGAGGATAACAACATGTAGAGGACAACAACAAGTAGAGGACAACAACATGTAGAGGACAACAACAAGTAGAGGACAACAACAAGTAGAGGATAACAACAAGTAGAGGATAACAACATGTAGAGGACAACAACAAATAGAGGACAACAACATGTAGAGGACAACAACAAGTAGAGGACAACAACAAGTAGAGGACAACAACAAGTATTGGACAACAACAAGTAGAGGATAACAACATGTAGAGGATAACAACATGTAGAGGACAACAACAAGTAGAGGACAACAACATGTAGAGGACAACAACAAGTAGAGGACAACAACAAGTAGAGGATAACAACATGTAGAGGACAACAACAAGTAGAGGACAACAACATGTAGAGGACAACAACATGTATAGGACAACAACATGTAGAGGATAACAACATGTAGAGGACAACAACAAGTAGAGGACAACAACAAGTAGAGGATAACAACATGTAGAGGACAACAACATGTAGAGGACAACAACATGTATAGGACAACAACAAGTAGAGGACAACAACATGTAAGAGACAACAACATGTAGAGGACAACAACATGTATAGGACAACAACAAGTAGAGGACAACAACATGTAAGAGACAACAACATGTAGAGGACAACAACATGTAAGAGACAACAACATGTAAAGGACAACAACATGTAGAGGACAACAACATGTAGAGGACAACAACATGTATAGGACAACAACATGTAGAGGACAACAACATGTAAGAGACAACAACATGTAGAGGACAACAACATGTAAAGGACAACAACATACGAGTCGTACCGTCAGGTTGTAGCTGTGGCAGCGCGTCACCGCGTAGCCGAACGTCTCCCACTGGACCGTCAGCTGGCGCGACCGGACGTCCACTACGTCCACACTCTGAGGCCCATGGACCGGATCTGAAGAGATTGATGCACAAGTATTAATGTCTCTATATGAGTATTAATATCTCTGTGGAGAAATTATTTTTTATTTGACCTTCATTTAACCAGGTAAAATCAGTTGAGAACCAATTCTCATTTACAATGATGACCTGGCCAAGAGGCAGTAGCACAGTCCACACAGTGTCACAAGCAGCACAGATACAATAAGTATGACACACATGAGAAAAATGGCTAAAAACAACATAGGTAAATTAATAAACACTATGTACAAAAAAATATGCCCTCTCTCACAGCCCCTCATAGCCCCTCATTGCCCCCTCATTGCCCCTCATAGCCCCCTCATTGCCCCCTCATTGCCCCATCATTGCCCCTCATTGCCGGACCCTGGAGGGTTATGAGGAGATGGTTTAGACAAGCTGCTTACTGTAAATGTAAGATCAACTGACGAGTCATGTTTAGCCGACGCCGGATAAACGGGCTCAGAGCCTCAGATGCTCCGGAAGGTTTTCTGTGAGTTTGGCTCCCTGCGGTGCTGAAAGATCCACAAGTCTGTTTGAGACTAAGCCCACGCAGTAATCTGCCCGAGGAGAGGAGGCTGCGGCAGGCCATCTGAAGCCAGGAACAGGGGTGTGTGGGACCCTCAGGTTAGGGGGATTCAGGGGGGTATACCCAACACAGGACCCTCTGGTCAGGGGGGTATAACCAACACAGGACCCTCTGGTCAGGGGGGTATAACCAACACAGGACCCTCAGGTCAGGGGGGTATAACCAGCATAGGCTTCCATACTGTAAAACTTCCCTTCATCTGACTGATGCAGATTCTCAGTTGCTTGTTTCCATTAAAATCAGTTCTAAAGATATCCGTTTGGAGATTAAGTATTAATATTAGTTATTAAAAGCATAATCAGGTAAACAGTAGACGTCTTCACTCACGGCCGGTTCAGAGGAGCAAACATCTCATCAACATTCTCTCCAGTGGGAGAACACATGTGAACAAACTTGTAATCATGATGCTCAAGCAGATGAAGTGATGCGTCCGTAATGAACACACACTCTGTAATTCCTTGATTACAGAGACACAGCAGCAGAGAGACAGAACAGAATAGTCATGAATCACTGCAAAGACTCCAACATGTCAGATGGATGAGATTATGGTCTGGAGTGGAACAGGAACAACATACTAATCTGTTGGGTATGATGCCAGATAATCTCTCACATAATCTGGTGTGAGACCAGTCGGAGCTCTACTGAACAGATCGCTCATTTTGGTAAATCCGGGGGGTGGGGGGGGGGTCTTATGCTGTGATAATGAATGTGTGGAGAGAGAGAGAGAGAAAGAGAGAGAGAGAGAGACAAAGAGACAGAGAGACAAAGTCATGAATCATAACTTTGTTTACATGCGTCTCTCAGGCTGCCCTTGGTCCTGACAAATGCCACATTTGTCACTTCAATCATCAGATTTATTCAATCTTTCCCTCGATCCATAATCCTCTAGCCTCCGAAATTCATCTTCCCTCCATCCTACCTCTTCTGTGCGTCCAACCTCTGTGACTGATAGATGTGATTGATGGAATGCGGATTGATAGATTACATTACATTTCATGTAGCTGATGCTTTTATCCAAAGCGACTTACAATAAGTGATTCAACCATGAGAACAAACTCAGAACAACAAGAATCAAGAAAGTACAATTTCTTCAAGAAAGTTGAACTACGAAGGGCTATCAGGAAGAGACATTTAAATGCTACTAAAGTGCTACTTTATAAAATGTGATTGATCGATGGAGATTGATAGATGGTGACTGATAGGATCAATGGGGAGCAACTTGGGTTTCAGTGTCAACATGTGGACTGCAGGAGCCGGGGTTTGAACCGCCAACCTTCTGGATAAAGGAAACTCTTTCACAGTGTGATGGATGTAAATGGATCTGATCCCCAACAACATGACTAGTTTCAGATAGTACCCATGATCAAATGTGAAACTGACTTCTATGAACGGCTGAAGTGACTGTGAGCATCTCCACAATGCTAACAAGCACATGAGGAAAGTACAGCTCCCCTCTGGACCCGGAGAAGAGATGAAGTAGTTCTGCTGCCTCTGGAAGTACTGAGGGGCTTATTGTGTGTTCTGGCCGGTAGATATCTAGTTCAGACGAGGGCCTCGTGAAGCATTGTGTTCTGGGATGCCGTCCTGAATCTGAAGAATGAGCAGCAGAAATGGAGCTATTAATCCAAAGACTTAAGGGAGTCGTTCCAGGGAGAAGAGAGGAGGGGAGGAGAAGTAGGGGAGGAAAAGGAGGGGAGGAAATCAATCTTGCTGTCTCCCTACGCTCACCATCCTCCTCCAGGTTGCTCTTCTGCTTTCATCTCATTCTTTCAGCGTTTTCGTACTTCAATGTGTCCTCGTTAAGTTTATTTCTCCTTATTTCTTTTAATTTCATAAAGTGTTTCATCTTCTCTCTTTTCATATCCCTCCTTCATCCCTCCTCTCTCATTCCCATCTGCCTCTTGTGCTCTTCCTCCCATGTTGGCCTCAATCACGCACTTACTGTCCCACTTTTGCACCGTCTTTGCTTGTAAATTATAAAGCCAGACTCTTGCATGGCTTTTATTCGAAGACACATGAAGTATAATATTTGAAATATGTTGGCTGGTTTCAAACCAGTCAGAAAAAGCCTTCTGGTAACATGATCTGTTATTTAATGATGTTCTTGACAATCCTTCACCGGGGACTTTCCTTGAAGAATGTTTTCAAAATGTCCTGGTGATGATTAAAGAAGCTCTCTGTGGAGGCCTTCAGAAAGAATCATCATCCATGATCTATAACCGCTTATCCAATTGGGGGGAATGATATTTATCAAAGGTCTGACAGGAATAAAATCTGAATATAATGTATGCATGTCAGCAGTTTTATCTGCATTTGTTGAGCCATTTTAATCATGCAGCACTCTCCCAGCTGGTAAAACAGGTAAGCCATGTGACTTATTAATAAGGATAATTATTCATCACCACACCCAAGCATGAATACTTCATCCATCAGTCACACACCGCTGCTTCTGCGCTGTAGATGCACTTTCCTTCCCATGATACCTCCTGCATCACTAGACATGGGGCACTTTCCTTCCCACGATACCTCCTGCATCACATGGGGCACTTTACTTCCCACGATACCTCCTGCATCACATGGGGCACTTTACTTCCCATGATACCTCCTGCATCACTAGACATGGGGCACTTTACTTCCCACGATACCTCCTGCATCACTAGACATGGGGCACTTCCCACGATACCTCCTGCAGGAACGTGATTCACGTGAATCAAGCGACGGCAGCATCGCTAGAAGTTCATAAGCTATAAGAGAATAAGCGTTGGTAAGAAGCTTTTGAGGATTCACAGCGCTCGTGAGGCTTCATCCCTATGATTCAGCTTTTGGTCAGAACAGGTGGTGGGCGTGTCCCCTGACAGGTGTGTATGACGCCATGCTGCTCATATGATACGACTGACTGTCCGTCTGCAAGCCACCTTTACTTCAAGGTTGTAGAAACATATTTATACAATACTGTGGATTTATGGAGTACAGCTACTCACGCATGTATAGCCCTTATTGCCCACACCCACTAGACCTTAACCATTCATGCTGACCTTTGCAAGTCTGTCTGTCTGTTTGTCTCTCTCTCTCTCTCTCTCTCTCTCTCTCTCTTCTCCTGTGTTTTGTGTTTTAACAAAAAACCTAGAAGGCAAAGACATGAAAAAAGAGAGTAGAAGAAGAGTTGATGTCAGAGAGGGGCGGAAAGCTTCTTCCCTCTGGGAGAAACACGGCAGGGACAGTGTTCTCCTTCCAGGTTGTGTGTGTGTGTGTTAGATAACTAAACTACTCAGTTAGGTTTAAACAACTAAACTACTAGTTAGGTTTAGATAACTAAACTACTCAATTAGGTTTAGACAACTAAACTACTAGTTAGGTTTAGATAACTAAACTACTAGCTAGGTTTAAGTTAGGTTTAGACAACTAAACTACTAGTTAGGTTTAGATAACTAAACTACTAGTTAGGTTTAAAGTAAACTACTCAGTTAGGTTTAAATAACTGAACTACTAGTTAGGTTTAGACAACTAAATGACTTGTTATGTTTAGATAACTAAACTACTAGTTAGGTTTAAAGTAAACTACTCAGTTAGGTTTAAATAACTGAACTACTAGTTAAGTTTAGATAACTAAACTACTCGTTAGGTTTAAACAACTAAACTACTTGTTTGGTTTAGATAACTAGACTACTCAATTAGGTTTAAACAACTAAACTACTAGTTAGGTTTAGATAACTAAACTACTAGTTAGGTTTAAGTTAGGTTTAGACAACTAAACTACTAGTTAGGTCTAGGGAATTGGCCAAAATATGTGCTAATTGTCAGCCGTTTTGCATTGGGCCGAGTGCTAATTGTCAGCAATGTGACATGCTGTCTTCGATATTTGACAATTGGGAAAATGTGACAAATGGAACACATTAACATAGCGCCGATTGGGAACAAAACTGACAAATGGCCACACGAATGACAAATGGGGCATGAAGGTGTGTTGAACTACGAAATCCTGCGGGGGGCGACAATTTACAAATAATTGATCCTGTGACAGATTGGAACTATACTGACAATAGGACTAAAGTATTTTGTTTCATGCAAATGTGGGAGTGCATTGTGACGTTTAGGGCCATTTGTGGCAATTGGAACAAATATTCCTCAAATCATCTGAAAGTCCTTGAAAGTCCTTGAATGACCTTGAATGACCTTGAAAAGCTTGAAAAGGTTGGAAATTTGTGATTATTCCAAACTAATATTTTAAATGAGGTACGGTGGACAACAGAGGACTCTCTTCAAGGATCAGTTGGTTTTAACTAGCTAGCATGCTGCTACCGGAAGTTAGCTTTCTAGAGGGTCTACAGACTTGTGCTTTTAGTATGTCATTTAGGGCATCCAGGGCAATGGTTCCACCAAGTTTCAAGCACTTTGGAACTTTTTCTAAGGGAGCTTTTGACCTTTGAATGTGTGAATTTGGGTGTTTTGGGTGTTTTAAAACCACTCCCACGCAGCGATGCTAAGGGCTAGCGTGGTATAAATGACATGGTTGGGCCCCATTTGGGAGTGGCTACAACGTGAAAAAGAAAGCTAAGCTCTGACATGTTTAGAAAAAAATGACCTTCAAACTGAGCAATATCAACCCCACGACCTCATTGTAGGCCCGTTGCAAAGTGTCTGTGCAAAATCTGGAGTCTTTAGAACTAATCTGTGAGGTATTATGACCATTCTGAAAATTGACTGCCGTATGGGACCATTTGTGACGATTGAGCTCATTTTGAGTAAGGAATCAAGAATCCTTGTAATTCAAAAATGACAATTCGACTATGTCACCACTATGATCCATGGTTCCCCCGTCGAAGCTGTTGTGGATTACAAATATCTGGGTTCCATCTTCGACAACCAGCTGAAGTTCTGCTCCAACACTGAGGGGATCGTGAGGAAGTGTCATCAAAGGATGTACCTTGTCAGAAAACTCAACTCTTTTTCTGTCAGTAAGAACATCTTGCTGACATTTTACTATTCATTTATTGAAAGTATTCTTTCTTTCTCCATCTGCTGCTGGTATCACTCCATCACACTACAGGACAGGAACCGCCTGCATAACATTGTTAAAGTGTGTTCCAAGGTCATCGGACTTCCTACACGTCATCTTAGTTTTGTGTATGAGCAGCAGACATGTGGCTTGGCCCGCCGTATTCTCCGTGATTCATCACATGTGCTGCACTCATCCTTAGAGCGACTCCCATCAGGACGTAGGTTACGCTGTCCAGCGTGTAAAACCCAGAGAAGGAAGTCCACATTCATCCCCAAAGCTGTTCTCCTCCTAAATACTACAGGGTTAACATAATCACACTTACTCCCTCATTTAGCATCTAGCAGCTGGTCTGCCACCGTATTAGTATAAATAACACAATTCTATAACATATGTATATATTTATTTGTTTATTCTTTACTATTTATTATTTAAATATGTAACTGTATTTTTTTTTTTTCACTTATATTTACTTGCACCTTATCATTCACCTGCACCTTTTATTTATCATAGAACCTCCTCATCTTTGCGTGTGTGTATAATTCTTTCCTATCCTTGTCTTCATCCATTATTGTTTGTTTCTTAATTTCTTTATTTGTTTCTTAATCTCTTTATATGCCGCTCTTTCTTTATTAATTACCCCTCGGGGATAAATAAAGTTTTTCTGATTCGGATTCTGATTCTGATTAACATGGGCAAATTAGTTAGTCTAATTGTCCCTGTCTGTGACAAATGGGTCATTTTCAAAAGTGCATTTTTTGAAAAAGGCCTTTCAGAGGCCTTTCTCGACTCGAGTGACATTTTGCTGGGTGCACTTGAAACACTTTAAAATCACTTTTTTGCACAAAACTAGAGTATGGTGGACAACAGAGGACGCTCTACTAGGGCCAGTTGGTTTTAAGTAGCTAGCATGCTGCTACCGGAAGTTAGCTTTCCAGAGGGTCTAGAGACTTGTGCTTTTAGAATCCTATTCAGGGCTTCCAGGACAATGGACCCATCCAGTTTCAAGCACTTTCAATCTTTCTCTGAGGAGATATGAACCTTTGAAGGAGTGAAATTGGTGTTTTTCGGGGTTCTTTAAGCCACTCCCACGCAGCGTTGCTAAGGGTTACGGAGCCACATCCAGCATGGTTGGACTCCATTTGGGAGTGGCTACAACCTCAAAAAGAAAGCTAAGCTCTAGCACGTTCAGAACAAAAAAAGCCCCAATCGGCCCAGACTCTTCAGGTGGTCTCAGGTTCGCTAAGTCCTAGACCCTCTCCAAATCCTGGATTTTGTGCTGCCAATTAAGCCTTTTGGTTGTTTTTAAGGGGATTTCACCCCATGATCTCATTGTATGCCCTGTCCTGAGTGTCTGTGAGAAAAATGGGAGCTTAGATATTAATATTTAGAGGATTATGGCCATTTTTGCACTTGTCAAAAAAGATCAAAGGGCAACGTCGTTAGGGTCGGGTTCGGGCCCTTAACTTGCAGCTTTTGGCCCCAGATTTGAGATTGTGTATGTTGAGAAGCCCCTCTTTGAATAGGAATGCACATCTCTAAGTGGTTTTAAAGTAATTAATTTGAATTAAAAGACTTTTTATTTTTTGCCATTGACAATTGGCATAATTTTGGGAGTTTGGCACCCGGCCAACTCCTTCTTGTGAATGTTTTAGAGGAGATTTCACCTCATGGCCTCATTTTAGGCACTGTCCTGAGTGTCTATGAGAAAAATGGGAGTTTAAATACAAATATTTAGGGAATTATTGCAATTTTTACATTAACAAAATATAAGGGAATTGGGGTCAAATTTCACACTTTGGGCCTGTATTAGGGGGTCTTGCCTTGTAGCGTTTCGCCCCAGATTTCAGGGGATGCATGTTGAGAAGCCCCTCTTTGAATAGGAAAAGAATGCACATCTCTAAGTTCATGTAAAGTAATTATTCTGAATTAAAAGACTGGTTTCAAGATTTCTCAACTGACAATTGAACTAAATTTGAGTAAGGACTCAAGTATCCTTATAATTCAAAAATGACAATTCGACTACATTAACATGGGAAAAATAGTTAGTCTAATTGTCACATGCTCTACTGGTTTTAGCTAGCTAGCATGCTGCTACCGGAAGTTAGCTTTCTAGAGGGTCTGCAGACTTGTCCTTTTAGTATGTCATTTAAGGCTTCCGGAGCAATGTTCCCACCAAGTTTCAAGCAGTTTGGACCTTTTTCTAAGGGAGTTTTTCACCTTTGAAAGTGTGAATTTGGGTGTTTTTGGGGTTTTTAAACCACTCCCACGCAGCGTGGCTAAGGGCTAGAGTGGTAAAAAGTACATGGTTGGAACCCATTTGATAGTGGCCACACCTTTAAAAAGAAAGCTAAGCTCTGACATGTTTAGAAAAAAATGACCTTCAATCTGAACAATATTAACCCAATTACCTCATTGTAGGCACTGTCCTGAGTGTCTGTGAGAAAAATGGGAGTTTAAAAATTAATATTTAGGAAATTATTGCAATTTTTACACTTTTTACAGCTTTTGGCCCCAAATTTGAGGGTATGTATGTTGAGAAGCCCCTCTTAATTTAGGAAAAAAATCCACATTTCTAAGTGGTTTTAAAGTAATTAATTTGAATTAAAAGACTGTTGAATTGTCTTTTTTACGAATTATAAGGATTACTGATTCCTTACAAAATGACAATTAGACTACATTAACATGGGCCGAATACTTAGTCTAATTGTCAATTGCCACTGACAATTAGACTAAGTATTCGGCCCATGTTAATGTAGTCGAATTGTTATTTTTTGAATTATAAGGATCATTGATTTGAAAATTCGGCCACACGTGGCAAAGTCCAAGTGTGTGTTTTTTAAATTGTTCCTCAGGTATTGGGTCCAAAATGTTCGCCATTTAACGCTAATTCGAGATATCTATGTCTCATTGTGTAGCTTTTCCAGATGTCAACTACAGCTATCGGTCCCAGATTGGATGCTATCTATGTTGAGAAGCCCCCCTATCGCTACCAGACTGGATGGTATCCTTGGCTGGGTACAGCTGAGTCAATGAGACCCCCCTGGAGGTCCAAGACCTTTATAACGGACTTAGAAGACCTGGTCCGGGTCCCACCAAAGTGATAAGGACCCCCGTGCAGGTCCAGACATGTACCCAGACCAAGTCCTCCTTAGCTGGGTGCAGCTGAGTCATCAGGAACCCCTGTAGGACCAAGACCTTTATGAGGTACTTGGCAGACCTGGTCCGGGTCCCACCAAAGTGATAAGGACCACCGTGCAGGTCCAGACCTGTACCCAGACCAAGTCCTCCTTGGCTGGGTGCAGCTGAGTCATCAGGAGCCCCTGTAGGACCAAGACCTTTATGAGGGACTTAGCAGACCTGGTCCGGGTCCCACCAAAGTGAACAGGACTCCCATGCAGGTCTCAGACCTGTACCCAGACTTAGTGCCCCTTGTCTGGGTACAGCTGAGTCATCAGGAGCCCCTATAGGACCAGACTTAGTAGACCTGGTCTGGGTCTTAGATAACCAGGGGCCTGGGACTTAGAGCACCAGGGCTCTGAGGGTCTTAGATAACCAGGGGCCTGGGACTTAGATCACCAGGGCGCTGAGGGTCTTAGATAACCAGGGGCCAAAGTGAACAGGACTTCCATGCATGTCTCAGACCTGTACCCAGACTTAGTGCTCCTTGTCTGGGTACAGCTGAGTCATCAGGAGCCCCTGTAGGACCAAGACCTTTATGAGGTACTTGGCAGACCTGGTCCGGGTCCCACCAAAGTGATAAGGACCCCCGTGCAGGTCCAGACCTGTACCCAGACCAAGTCCTCCTTGGCTGGGTGCAGCTGAGTCATCAGGAGCCCCTGTAGGACCAAGACCTTTATGAGGTACTTGGCAGACCTGGTCCGGGTCCCACCAAAGTGAACAGGACTCCCATGCAGGTCTCAGACGTGTACCCAGACTTAGTGCTCCTTGTCTGGGTACAACTGAGTCATCAGGAGCCCCTGTAGGACCAAGACCTTTATGAGGGACTTAGCAGACCTGGTCCGGGTCCCACCAAAGTGATAAGGACCACCGTGCAGGTCCAGACCTGTACCCAGACCAAGTCCTCCTTGGCTGGGTGCAGCTGAGTCATCAGGAGCCCCTGTAGGACCAAGACCTTTATGAGGGACTTAGCAGACCTGGTCCGGGTCCCACCAAAGTGAACAGGACTCCCATGCAGGTCTCAGACCTGTACCCAGACTTAGTGCCCCTTGTCTGGGTACAGCTGAGTCATCAGGAGCCCCTATAGGACCAGACTTAGTAGACCTGGTCTGGGTCTTAGATAACCAGGGGCCTGGGACTTAGAGCACCAGGGCTCTGAGGGTCTTAGATAACCAGGGGCCTGGGACTTAGATCACCAGGGCGCTGAGGGTCTTAGATAACCAGGGGCCAAAGTGAACAGGACTTCCATGCATGTCTCAGACCTGTACCCAGACTTAGTGCTCCTTGTCTGGGTACAGCTGAGTCATCAGGAGCCCCTGTAGGACCAAGACCTTTATGAGGTACTTGGCAGACCTGGTCCGGGTCCCACCAAAGTGATAAGGACCCCCGTGCAGGTCCAGACCTGTACCCAGACCAAGTCCTCCTTGGCTGGGTGCAGCTGAGTCATCAGGAGCCCCTGTAGGACCAAGACCTTTATGAGGTACTTGGCAGACCTGGTCCGGGTCCCACCAAAGTGAACAGGACTCCCATGCAGGTCTCAGACGTGTACCCAGACTTAGTGCTCCTTGTCTGGGTACAACTGAGTCATCAGGAGCCCCTGTAGGACCAAGACCTTTATGAGGGACTTAGCAGACCTGGTCCGGGTCCCACCAAAGTGATAAGGACCACCGTGCAGGTCCAGACCTGTACCCAGACCAAGTCCTCCTTGGCTGGGTGCAGCTGAGTCATCAGGAGCCCCTGTAGGACCAAGACCTTTATGAGGGACTTAGCAGACCTGGTCCGGGTCCCACCAAAGTGAACAGGACTCCCATGCAGGTCTCAGACCTGTACCCAGACTTAGTGCCCCTTGTCTGGGTACAGCTGAGTCATCAGGAGCCCCTATAGGACCAGACTTAGTAGACCTGGTCTGGGTCTTAGATAACCAGGGCCTGGGACTTAGAGCACCAGGGCTCTGAGGGTCTTAGATAACCAGGGGCCTGGGACTTAGATCACCAGGGCGCTGAGGGTCTTAGATAACCAGGGGCCTGGGACTTAGATCACCAGGGCTCTGAGGGTCTTAGATAACCAGGGGCCTGGGACTTAGATCACCAGGGCTCTGAGGGTCTTAGATAACCAAAAAAAGCACAAATATATGGTTATTTTCGTCACTTTTTACACATTGGACTTTCAAACCTTTAACTTGCAGCTTTTGGCCCCAGATTTGAGGGTATGTATGTTGAGAAGCCCCTCTTAAGTTAGGAAAAGAATCCACATCTCTAAGTAGTTTTAAAGTAATTATTTTTAATTAAAAGACTGTTGAATTGTCTTTTTTTGAATTATAAGCATTATTGATTCCTTACAAAATGACAATTCGACAACATTAACATGGGCCGAATACTTAGTCTAATTGTCAATTGCCACTGACAATTAGACTAAGTATTCGGCCCATGTTAATGTAGTTGAATTGTCATTTTTTGAATTATAAGGAGCATCGATTCCTTACAAAATGACAATTAGACTAACTATTTTGCCCATGTTAATGTAGTCGAATTGTCATTTTTTGATTCATAAGGATAACTGACTGTGACAATTAGACTAACTATTGAGCCCATGTCAATGTAGTCGAATTGTCATTTTCTGAATTACAAGGAGCATCGATTCCTTACAAAATGACAATTCGACTACATTAACATGGGCCGAATACTTAGTCTAATTGTCACTGACTGTGACAATTAGACTAACTATTGAGCCCGTGTCAATGTAGTCGAATTGTCATTTTCTGAATTATAAGGATCATCGATTCCTTACAAAATGACAATTAGACTACATTAATGTGGGCCGAATTTTATTCTAATTGTCCAATGCATTTTTTTTATCCATTTTTTACAATTTTACGCTGGTCCGAGATATCTACGTCTCGACGCTGTACGAGGAACGGCGGAGGATATACGGCACTTTAAAATGTTTGCGCGCGACCCGCCGGCCACTGCCATTGATTGTCACTTTTGTGCCCATTTGTCATTCCCATTTGTCATTTTTGTTCCCCTTTGTCACAAGACAAATGGGAACAAAAGTGACAATTAAGGACAGGCTACCCCGAGCGTCATTTTTGTTGCCAATTGTCACGGCCCGATTGTCACTTTTGTTCCCAATCGTCTTTGAGCCCTCGCCCCCTAGTGGCGGGGTGCGAGATTGCAATTTTTCGATCGCACTTTGAAAAATCGCCATGTGCTCTCCGTCGGTCCGATTTGCCCGGCGTTTGCCCGTCCCGAAGTCGAAGGGTCGAACTGGCCCTCCGCGAAACCCGCTTATTTTTAAAGGGTTCCTACACGTCCGTTAGGAAGCCCCGAAACGAGGCCACTTTTTCCAGTTCTCCGTAATGTTAATGTGTGCCAATTGTCACGGTTCCTAAGGGAGGTTATATCCCTTATATATATAATATATATTATAGGTTTAAACAACTAAACTACTAGTTAGGTTTAGATAACTAAACTACTCAGTTAGGTTTAAACAACTAAACTACTAGTTAGGTTTAGATAACTAAACTACTAGTTAGGTTTAAGTTAGGTTTAGACAACTAAACTACTAGTTAGGTTTAGATAACTAAACTACTAGTTAGGTTTAAAGTAAACTACTCAGTTAGGTTTAAATAACTGAACTACTAGTTAGGTTTAGACAACTAAATTACTTGTTATGTTTAGATAACTAAACTACTAGTTAGGTTTAAAGTAAACTACTCAGTTAGGTTTAAATAACTGAACTACTAGTTAAGTTTAGATAACTAAACTACTCGTTAGGTTTAAACAACTAAATTACTTGTTTGGTTTAGATAACTAAGCTACTCAATTAGGTTTAAACAACTAAACTACTAGTTAGGTTTAGATAACTAAACTACTAGTTAGGTTTAAGTTAGGTTTAGACAACTAAACTACTAGTTAGGTTTAGACAACTAAACTACTAGTTAGGTTTAAAGTAAACTACTCAGTTAGGTTTAAATAACTGAACTACTAGTTGAGTTTAGATAACTAAACTACTCGTTAGGTTTAAACAACTAAATTACTAGTTAGGTTTAAACAACTAAACTACTAGTTAGGTTTAGATAACTAAACTACTAGTTAGGTTTCCTAGGTGTGTGTGATGATGTCAACATTCATTGTGTTCTTCTTAGAGGTCACAACTCATAAGCGGGTTTGATGCTTTTTTTCAAGGCTGCTCTCTTTAGTACTCTTTAGTTTCTATGAGTAATCAAAATATAAATGCAATACAGAAGAAAAACATCTCCTCCTCTCCTCTCCTCCTCACCTCTCCTCCAAATCTCCTCCTCAGCTCTCCTTCTCCTCCTCACCTCCTCTCCTCATCTTCACCTCCTCTCCTCTTCACCTCCTCACCTCCTCTTATTCTCCCTCGTTTCCTCCCGCTGTGCTTACATATAGAGAAACAAGCTTGTTGCCCGGGAAACAATGCAAATCTGCAATTTGGTAATTGTACCAAAGAGCCCCAATTAAAGCAGAAAATATCATATAAGTATCATTTCCACATTCTTATTGGTTGTGTGTGTGTGTGTGTGTGTGTGTGTGTGTGTGTGTGTGTGTGTGTGTGTGTGACTTCTGGACTACCTCCTGCCTCGACTTAATGAAGGAGAAATTGGATCCTGATGGCTTCACAGCAAAGGACAGCCCTGCAGCATAGTGTGTGTGTGTGTGTGTGTGTGTTTATTTGTGTGTGTGTTCATGAACAGCCCTGCAGCAAAGTGTGTGTGTCTCAGCATATTTGTGAGCAAAATAGGAAACATTTTCTTCTAATAAAGAGCTTTGATTTCTTTAGTGCTCGCTTGCCCCCCCTCCTCAAACTCTGCTTCATTGGCCCTCTGTGTGATTGTGTGTGTGTGTGTGTGTGAGAGAGAGAGTGAGTGAGCTGCAGCAGCTTATTCCCCAGAATTCATTGTTTCATTTTTTACAAGCCTCAGAATGAAAAGCAGAAGAATACAGAAACCAAGAGGACAAATGATACACCTCGTCAGAAGAACCCCAAAGGATCATGGGAAGTCACGTACCGGCAGTACGTTAACAAGCCTGTCGTGTGTTTGTTTTTTATACTTTTTTGTTTTCTTCAGCCAAGATAGTGCTGCATATCTCCATTCATCTCTCACACACACACACACACACACACACACACACACACACACACACACACACACACACTGTCTCTCTCACACACACACACATCCCGGGGTAACTCGTCCTGCTAACAGCTCTCAGGTGTTGATTATAACTGCTACACTGCTGTGAGAGAACATGTTAATGTCTCACACTCACACTCTCTCTCTCACACACACACACACACACACCTACATGTGTGTGTGTTACCTCCCTCCTGCTCCCCGTGACCAGAGTGTTACTCTCCTCAGAATAGAGGCTGTTACTAGGAAGAGTTACTGAGCTGTGACTGGCACCGGTTCAACAGCCCTTAACCACTTCGGTTGTCTCCAGTTCCCCCTCACCGTCGCTGCAGTCCAGGTCACCAGCATTCGCCCCTTCCGATCTCTCCTCCTGAGGACCGGGATGAACCCATGCAGTTGGGACGTTTCCACCTGTTTCAGGAGGAGAGGGAGCGACAAATCCGTTCTGGTGCCTGCCTTCTCACTGCGGCGAGTCGGGTCACCGTATCCCTGTCTGCCTGGTGCGACCAAAAGAGAGAGCTCTTCAGTAGGAGTGGGAATACTGGCGAGCGACTATACCCGATTCCCCAGTCCCAAGCCCCGTCTCACACTTCCAGCTAAGCTATGCCTGCCATCCGGTCCTCTACCAGTCTTGGCGCTCATTGACTCCGGAGCGGAACAGAGCTTTTTGGACTCCTCCTTAGCCTTCGCTCATAGGGTTCCCTTGGAGAAGTTGGCATGCCCCGTTTGGGTGAACGCTCTGGATGGAAGCCCCTTGACCAATATCACTCACCGGACTTGTCCTATTCCTCTGCTCGTGTCAGGATACCAACACCACAAGAGATCCATCTTTACATCTTCCCAATTCCCCAGATACCTCTTGATCTGGGTCATCCCTGGCTCCGGGACCACAACCCACAGATTGACTGGGCAAGAAGTAGAATCATCGGTTGGAGTCCTACGTGTCTCTCAAGGTGCCTCAAGTCCGCCATTCCCCGGCAGACCTCTTCTCTCGGCACGCCTACTTGTGGAACTGATCTCACCTCGGTCCCCTTGGAGTATGCAGATCTCAGCGAGGCATTCAGCAAGGAATGTGCCCTTTCCCTACCACCCCACCGACACCTGGATTGCGCCATAGAACAACTCTCTGGCGCAGCCCCGCCCTCCAACCGACTATACAACCGCTCCCGACCGGAAGTAGGGTTCTTCTTCGTGGCCAAGAAGGACAAGAGTCTCTGTCCTTGCATCGACTACCGAGGGTTAAACCAGATCACCACCCGGAAAAAGTACCCTCTACCCCTGCTCGACTCTGCTTTTGAATCCGTACCTGGTGCCACGATCTTCACCAAGCTAGACCTCCGCAACGCTTACCACTTGATTCGGATATGAGAGGGGGACAAGTGGAAGATGGCCTTTAACACTCCCCTGGGACACTTTGAGTACCTAGTCATGCCGTTCAGACTTACCAATGCACCAGCCATTTCCCAGGCTTTGGTGAACAACGTGTTCCAGGATTTGTGTCAACTAGTTTGTGTTCGACGACATCCTGATCTCCTCAAACCTTCAGGAACATTGTCACCATGTCCGTGAGGTCCTCCAGCGCTTACTGGAGAACCAACTCTTCATCAAGGCCGAGAAATGTGAGTTTCATGTCACCGCCGTAGAGTTCCTGGGTTTCATCATTGAGGAGGGTTAGATTTCCCTACCTTTCCCTTCCCCTAATCAGACTCACCTCCTCAAAGGTGGATTTTTCCTGGTCCGCCGAGGCCAACCGGGCGTTTAACACCCTCAATGAACTATTGACTTCAGCCACCATCCTTGTCCAACCAGACGAGAGCCGGCAGTTCGTGGTCGTAGTAGATGCCGCAGACACCGGAGTAGGAGCAGTGCTATCATAACGCTAAGCTCGGCTGAGCGGAACTATGATGTTTGCAATCGGGAGTTACTGGCCGTCAAGCTGGTTTTGGAGGAGTGGAAACATTGGTTGGAGGGGTCAGTCCACCCATTCATTGTGTGGACCGACCACCAAAACCTCAAATACATCCATTCTGCCCGTGTCCTACAATGGGCTCACGACTCCCGGAGCTCCTTCTGCTGGCCGTCTCTGGACAATGACACCCCCGAGCTTATGTCCTAGCTTGTACCTCCGATGCTCTTAACAAGGCCTCACACAGATCCACTCTTGGACTGTTACGACCTCTGCGTGTCCCCTACAGACCTTGGTCGCATATGGCCTTGGACTTTGCCACTGGATTTCTTCCCTCCGAGAACAATACGGTCATCCTGACCATCGTGGACCGTTTTTTCAAAGCGGCTCACGTTATTCATCTTCCCAAACTCCCGTCAGCACGCGAGACCGCAGACTTGTTGGTCCAACATGTTTTTAGGCTTCACGGCATCCCTATGGATAGTGTGTCTGATCGGGGGTCCCCAGTTCAACTCCCAGGTCTGGAAGGCGTTCTGCCGCAGCCTCTGCGCCACCGCTAGCCACTCCTCTGGCTTTCCCCCCCAAACTAATGGACAGACCGAGAAGCTTAACCAGGAGCTAGAAGCCATGCTCCGTTGAACAAGCGTCTGGCTGACCACCGCCGCACACCTGCCCCCACCTATCTCCCCGGCCAACAGGTCTGGCTTTCCAAGAGGGACATACCTTTACTAATCTAAGAAACTCTCCCCCAGATACATTGACCCGTTCCACAGCGTTTCCATTATCAACCCCCCGACTCAACGAGGGCGGTCCGGTATACACGGTCAACCGCCTTCTTGATGTCTGCCACGAGGGAGGGGCTACCAATAACTCGTTGATTGGAAGGGGTATGGTCCGGAGGAACGATGCTGGGTTCCGCACTCCTGGATTATGGATCCGAAGGATTACTTCTAACCCTGTGTGTTTCTATGAGTTCCGCCCACAGCCTCGCCTCTTTCTGTGGGCACAGCTGGTTCTCATTCTCCTTGATCATCTCCTGCCAAAATAAGTACTCCGGTTCTCCTCTCCCCATTGTCAGTCTGTCCGTTTACCTACTTGGTATCCCGACCCATGAGTAGTCCATTTTTTACCTTGTGAGTTTTCCGGCTCTAACTACCTGTTCACTTTTTGCTTTCCTGCCGTCCAGTGTCGCGAGAGACCGTGAATTACCTTTACTCTCCTTTGGCAGTCTGACCATTCCAGAACTTGGACTTTGTTTGTTTCCTGTTTTCCCCTTCCTGTCAATACATCCTGATTTGAGAAGGAACTCTGCTGTCCTGTAGCTGCATTTGGGTCCCTGAACACACCAGATCATAACATAGGGAGTCAGGGTTAGGCTCGATCTGGGTCTGATTGAACAACACCTGTTCACATATTCGTATATATTACTGAAGATCAGTTCTTCAGCTCTAGAAGGAACCATTGCTCCGTTCCACTTGTCTGCTCCAGAGTCTTTTCCTCCTGTAGCGTTTCTTTCTCTACTTTGAACAAACTCCTCTCAACAATAAACTTTATTCAGAAGTAGCTGATGAGGAGCTGAGATCAGCTCACAATCTTCATCAGCCTCACAAGTCGTGAAAACGATCAGCTGCTCTCTGTTCACTGATCCCTGACGAAGGGGTCTCTGGGGGTTTCTGACTCCTTCATTGACACTTCAAATCCCCTGAAAGCCACAACAGCAACAATTTGATGGTCTCTTATTAAATCACAGTGTTCTTGCCTGTTGTCACGGTGCAGTACGGTAACACTGTAGATGCTCATGTAGTCTGATCCACGCTGCAGCTCCTATCATCACCATTAATCACACACAGCTACGGCGTGCAGAAGCCAAATTGCCTGCCGCTCCGCTGTAGGTGGGCTCGGGATAATAAACAACCTCCAGGGAGCTGCCCACTCATCAGAGAGACAGCTTTGAGAGGTGGGGTGCTCAAGGGCACGTGGTGTGGGGTTCAGGGGGATCATCAGTGTTTTTATGGTGATTTTGAAGCAATCTTTATTCACAGCCTCTGCTCCACTGATCTGATGGAGGAGCTCCCACTCAGAACACATATCCACCGGCCTGATTAATAATGTTTGTTTCATACGCCGCCTTAAAATATTGTATTTCTTCTGATGGCCGTGTCTCTTTTATCTCTCAGTGAACAAAGACTCTCTGAAGCAGGTGAGAACGGACTCTTCTTTCAAAGCTTCTCGTCTGATATGAACTGTCATACGAATGAAAAGGAGATGAAGCAGAACCAGGATCCAGCAGTGGAACCAATACTGGTCTGTGTGGGTCTGTACTGGTCTGTACGGTGTGACGGCTGTCAGGAGGTGTGAGCTTCATGAAGTGTTGACGTCAGGGAGCTGAAATAATATTCACTGAAACCAGCAGAACCCACGTGTTGACGTTCTGCAATAACTTTAGCAAATTAGCAATTAGCATGCTAATAAAGAGTAATTTGTTGAACAGGCAAACAGTACCGTAATGCAGCACTATTATACATACTGTATTCAATATGATACATAAACGGCTGTCCGGTTAACGGAGTCTGAATAAGCCGACGGCGCTTATGAGTCGCTTCAGGCCGGCTGGTGTCTTTTAAACTCAAGGCCACATTAACATGCACCTCCTGTGAAGAGGGATCCATTCAAATACACTAATCCAGTTTAACTGGCAAGCTAACATTGGTGCTAGCATTAGCTGCTAATCGAAACCTAGCTCTTCAGCTTGCTTTGCAACTGAACAGCTCGACTAACCTTCAGTCAAACACGCCACAAACACGCCACGAATTACAGTACTATAGCTTGCCCATTAGGAAGAGTAGGGGGCCATGCGGGGCCTTGCCCATCGGGATCTAAACTAATGCTCATTCACACAGCGGTTCAGTGTCTCATCAAAGGACACTATGATTGACTAAAAGAGCCATGGATCCCTGAGCGGTTTGAACTCTGACACCACCGACCACGAGAGAAGAAAACCTTTTCTCGCAGCTGAACATCTGTCTGGGGTCTAGCTGAACCCAGAACCAGAACCAGGTCCGGTGAAGCCTTCCGTTACTGTGGTCCTGCTCTCTGGAGGAAGCTTCCCGGTTACCTGAGGTCCACATTCAAAAACACTTTCCTTGTCTGTCCGTCTGATGCCTGCTTGCTGTGTGTGAGTGTGAGTGTGTGTGTGTGTGTGTGTGTGTGAGAGTGAGTGTGAGTGTGAGTGAGTGTGTGTGTGTGTCATTAACATGTTCTCTCACAGCAGTGTAGCAGTTAAAATCAACACCTGAGAGCTGTTAGCAGGACGAGTTGTGTGTGTGTGTGTGTGTGTGTGTGTGTGTGTGTGTGTGTGTGTGTGTGTGTGTGTGTGTGTGTGTGTGTGTGTGCATGCATTGATTATGCTAATATGTTCTAATGCTTTCATCAATATTCTTATACTTTGTCCTGAAAGCACTTTAACGTGGAATGGAATGTGCTCAGAATGCAGTGGAGCCGGTCTGGCTCTGATGTCAGGAACGTGATGTGTGGAGCGCTAACTCACCAAGCTCCCTTCAACGCTCACATCTGGAATTTAACTTGAGAACAGTGGATCTCAAAAGTTGGTCAGCCCAATGTGTTTTTAAAAACGGCCCCTGCATATCTCTGCAACCACACGGACGATTAAATTCATTTGAATTGTTAAAATACTCTTGTGAGATGAGGCCTGTGTTTAAAAAAAAATGGAAATGTTCGTTAAGTTTAGATATTTACATAAACACCCGAACTTGCCGTGGCGATTTTAAAGTTTCACTGAAACGTTTATCATTTCTATTCAGTTTATTTTATAAAGCCCAACATCACAAATACAAGTTATCCTCAGAGGGCTTTACAATCTGTAACATAACATCCTGTCCCAGGAACTCACATCGGATCAGGAACAACTCCCCAAATAAAGATAGTAAAAACCCTTTCACAGGGAAAACAGGAAGAACCCAGTAGGTAGGACCAGTTCCAGTAAGTAACCCTTACAATGTGGGATCTCAGTCAAAGACACATCCGGGCTGTGGGAGTCTAATGTGGGAGTAATGTGGGAGATAAAGACACAACCTGTAACCATATGGGCTGTTAGAGTCTAATAAAGCGATCATATCCTCACAAACCCCTATTAGTGTCTCTACATTTACAAACACAACAAGACTTTTCCAATGTTCTCATTGGTCCGTTAACGCTGCGTAGGCCTTGTCATACTGCACATGCGGAAACAGCTGATCAGTTTGATAGTAGGCTCGACTGAATCAGACACTGTCTTGGAACAAAGTGGGTAATTTTTCCATTTTTGAACCGAAAAACTATTTTTTGACTGAATATGCTTCCTAGCATGCCAATGCTTTCCTGGATTGTGTTTATTGTTGCAGATGTTGATGCTTTAGGTCTTAATCTTTCTAGAAAGGTGCTCTATTAGTCTGTTTCATCTTCCATTCAAGTCTCTTGTCTTTCAGTTCTCCTGCACTGGTGCCTCCAAAGGAGAAGTGCACAAAGCTGCAGATGGATATAGAAAGAGATATATATGGATGGATGGATGGAAAATCTCAAATGTCCGATCATCAACATTAACAGAGACAACATCTTGAAGCCAACATGTGATGGAATCGTCATATGGAAAGTATAACAAAATATGATGTGATCACTGCACTGGCTCATCTGTGTAGGTTTCTATCGTTGCTGACAGGAAACTCTTCACTTCACGACTGAACTGGAGCTTTTACCAGCGGATCAACCGCTTGGAGCCTCCATGTTGATGCTGCACTGCTGTCAGCGCGGTGGAAACCAGCTCCTTGACGAGTGAAAGCCTCCTTCACACTGCGTAGCGCCGTGATGGAAACAAGCTGTTCAGCTGCTGGAGTTCAGTGGAGAGCAGCTCGGCGGTCTGAATGGGCCCAAAGAACCAGGAAGAGGCCGAGCAGCCGGAGCAGAGAGGGAAACGGGGTTCATAAAGATGCTTGGGAAACATTGACCTTTTTCTAAATGTTCTCAGGTGAAAATGTTAGTCGACGTATGTAAAGGCCGAATATGGAAGACGATTGTCGGACGATCTGCCTGAAGGTAAATTACACCTTGCTGGGTGTAAGTTTATGGTTCTGATCCTCATAAGTGATTCACCACAACCAATCAATGTGAATCAAATGCAGCTCAGTCCACTCATGGAAACTACTGCAGAAACAACGGTGTGCACACTGACAAGATATTACTTGTAAAGTAACCGCACCACTGCAGACAAGATGCTCTCTCCTAACTACATCCAAAATGCTTGGCTCGGCAGAATGATGCTGCAGTGGTGTCAGCCCAATCAGTTTAGACCCAGCAGGTGAATTAAGAATGGATCTTTATGGAGCAGCACATTAGCCAACACTCACATTACCATCCTTCACATAAAGATCTACTTTAGCAGAAACGGGCGAGACGGGATGGGTAACCCTCGGGTGAGTTACTGGACGTCTTTATGGAGTCCTGCAGGTTGGCCAACATTCACTTTAGCATCTGCCTGCTATCACGAAGAAGCAGGAGAACCGGTACTAACAGAAGAGTTATGGACAGTGGGTGAATTAAAAGTCCATCTTTATAGGGCAACATATTAGCCAACACTTACATTATCATCCAGAACATAAAAATATGAATTTACAAGGAGAGCAGAGGTGGAAGGAGAAGAAGTGGAGACACAAGATGAAAGGAGAACGCGTTATGAAAAGAGAGTAACACGCTGATGTTTATGAGCTCATTCACATGCTATGGAGAAGGAAGATTGAGTTGAAGGTAATATTTTCAGAGGATAAGAGAGACAGGACAGAAAGATGAAGAAGGGCTGCAGACCTGCAGCCGGCTACGACCTGCAGCTGACCCATCAGGACCAAGACCTCGTGCTCCTTCAGGACCAAGACCTCACAGTCCATCAGGACCAAGACCTCACGCTCCATCAGGACCAAGACCTCACGCTCCATCAGGACCAAGACCTCACAGTCCATCAGGACCAAGACCTCACGCTCCATCAGGACCAAGACCTCACGCTCCATCAGGACCAAGACCTCACAGTCCATCAGGACCAAGACCTCACGCTCCTTCAGGACCAAGACCTCACAGTCCATCAGGACCAAGACCTCACGCTCCATCAGGTCCAAGACCTCACAGTCCATCAGGACCAAGACCTCACGCTCCTTCAGGACCAAGACCTCACAGTCCATCAGGACCAAGACCTCACGTTCCATCAGGACCAAGACCTCACGTTCCATCAGGACCAAGACCTCACAGTCCATCAGGACCAAGACCTCACGCTCCATCAGGACCAAGACCTCATGCTCCATCAGGACCAAGACCTCACAGTCCTTCAGGACCAAGACCTCACGCTCCATCAGGACCAAGACCTCACACTCCATCAGGACCAAGACCTCACAGTCCTTCAGGACCAAGACCTCACGCTCCATCAGGACCAAGACCTCACAGTCCTTCAGGACCAAGACCTCATTCTAACAGGACCAAGACCTCACGCTCCATCAGGACCAAGACCTCACGCTCCAACAGGATCAAGACCTCACGCTCCATCAGGACCAAGACCTCACGCCACACTAACAGTTTCTTCCCGTCGGCAGTCGGGCTCATCAACAGAGCCCAGGTCCCTCACTGACTGACTCTGTCACCACAGGACTATTTCTTACCGGTCACTCCCCCGCACATCCCTTCATTCCTCATATTTAAACACACTTGCCACTTTACACTCTACACGTGTCACCTTCACACTACACTTACATTTCACCTTAAGTACTGTCATCTGTTGCCTGTGCGCTTTATTTTAATTTTTTTTTTCATATTCTACTGTAGAATAGGAGATTTCATTGTAAATTTCCCTCCCATTGTTGCACTTTGTTTATCGTTAAATGTTTATTGTTGTTATTGTTAAATGTTATGCACCTCCCGCCAGGACAAATTCCTTGTATGTGTAAACATACATGACAATGAATGGTTCTGATTCTGATTCTGACATGCTACATTGTTAACACACGCTACATTGTTAACACATGCTATGCTTCTTCCCCATCAGTAGCATATGATAAGTAGGGAGGAGCGGTAGACGCTGACGGGACCAGAGAGGTGAACACGAATGTGTGGAGGCAAACACGCACACATCAACGCCAACACGGCCAGCAGCCAGCAGGCTTTTGAACATCTGTCATACCTGCCTGATCCAATCACATCACACACACACACACACACACACACACACACACACACACACACACACACACACACACACAAAGCACCCGTGACTGGTTGTGACAGCTCAACGCTGCGCGGCTAGCCAGAAACACATGTTCCATTCTACTACACTTTACACACACACACACACACACACACACACACACACACACACACACACACACACACACACACACACACAGACACACACAGTGACCAGCACCTGTGTGCCACTTCACATCAGTCGTCTCTGTCTTTGTCCCTCTTCCTGTTCATTATGATTATTGTGAGTAAAACGTGTTGTTTAGGTTGAGAGTAAACAGAGAGGGGGTAATATTTACTTTTGCTTGAGTAACATAAAAAAAAAATAATAATAAATACAATGCCTCAGCTTTTTAATGAAGAATAAATAATAAACAGAAGTATTGAATAGTGTCTGGAGAGAGAGAGAGAGACTTTTTTGACTTTTACAAAACCTTTATTTGACACTCATTTAAACACACTGTTTCATGACTCCTTTTTTTTCTTTTCTTTTCCTCCAAAAGTCGTTCCTATGACGACGAAAAAATTAAACCAATAAGTAAACAAAAGGCTTCATATGAAACCATGAAGCCCGGCCTCCTCATGTCCGTCCGTCCTGCGCTGCACAGCGTGTCGTCCAGCGCTGACGGTCCGCTCCGCTCTGCTCCAGGACCCCCTGGGACGTCCCACAGCAGGCAGGCAGCTCGGTACCGTGTAGGCCGGCCCTCCTCTCCTCTGCCGGTCTCTGCAGCGTCCTCCTCCTCCTCCTCCTCCTCCTCCGTCTCTCGGACCACCAGGTCCTCCGCCGGCTGGACTCCAGCTCTCCTCCTGGCCCCGCTCACTTCCTGGTTCCACAGATCCTCCTCATGACCTCACTCTCCTCTAGCAGCTCGTCGAGGATCCTCACTATGAGCTTCTTCACTCTGAAGCGCTCCAGCTGAGTGAAGCCTTCACTTCCTTGCTTGCGGAGGAGATCCCTAGCAGAGTCTCCCAACCCCTCGTTATCAGCGAAGTAGTCCTCTAGCTTTATCTTCCTCATTCCCTTCGTGTCTTTAAGAAACGTTCTAATTCGTTCCAGACTGTATGTCTTTGCGCCCACACGGCTTTCAGTCTCGGAGCCAGAGGTAAGACAACTGTCAGAGAACTCACTGGACTCGCCCTCCTCTGTTTCTCCTCCGGCTTCCCCGGAGCCCCCTGGTCCCTTCTTGGCCTGAGAGCTCCCAGCCCCCCCCCCCCCCCCCCCCCCCTCCCACTCTTCCTCTTGAGCTGACAGGCTTTAAACCCTTCCTCCTCTTCCTCCATGTCAGCCTCGCTTCCTTCCCTTTACACTCACCCCCTGCCTACTACTGGCCTTCACCTGTCCTCCAGCAGTCGCCTGCTTGTCCTGCCCATCACCCACCTCCTCCTGCTGGACCACGTCCACTCCCTGGACCACGTCCACTCCCTGGACCACGTCCACCTGTTGTGCCACGTCCTCCTGCCCTCCCCCTCCTGACTCGCCACCACCCCCTCCTGACCCACCTTCTGGACCCCACCTGTCCCCTCCTGTGCTGCCTGGTCGTTCTGAGGGTCTCTGCCCTCCGGCTCCTGCTCTGCAGCCCTCGGCTCCCCCTCAGGAGCTCCTGCAGCGCCCTCACCTGCTCTCCTCTCTGGGCAGGTGTCCTGAGCTCCTGCACACGAAACACTTCGACCCTGAGGTCGCAAACATAACATAATCAAAATCCTCCACCCTCACTTTGACCACGTGGTCGAGGTCTCTGCCGTGGCCATGTAAAACCATGAGCACCTGCCTCCTGTGTGACACCACGTGCTTCAATAATGGCGACTTGAACCCAGAGGAAACCTTCCTCACCTGGGACATAATCTTCCCATGCTTTCCCAGTTCCCTCACTAGCGCTTCGTCCTTGATGAACGGCGGCACGTTGGACACCGTGACCCGGACCGCCGGCGCGGAGAGCGGCATGACGGCCACGGACTCGCCGTTCACCTGCACCCCGTCCGCCACCACCATGCTGGCTTTCGCCACGCTGTCCAGGAACAGCACCACCCCTCCGCTCATGCGGGCAGCGGAGACCACGCTGCCGTGCCCCACCACCCGGCCCACGGCCAGCCGCACTCCTCTAGGGAGCAGGGGAAGCCCTCACTCCTCTAGGGAGCAGGAACAGCCCTCACTCCTCTAGGGAGCAGGGGAAGCCCTCACTCCTCTAGGAAGCAGGAGAAGCCCTCACTCCTCTAGGGAGCAGGGGAAGCCCTCACTCCTCTAGGGAGCAGGAGAAGCCCTCACTCCTCTAGGGAGCAGGAACAGCCCTCACTCCTCTAGGGAGCAGGAACAGCCCTCACTCCTCTAGGGAGCAGGGGAAGCCCTCACTCCTCTAGGGAGCAGGAACAGCCCTCACTCCTCTAGGGAGCAGGGGAAGCCCTCACTCCTCTAGGAAGCAGGAACAGCCCTCACTCCTCTAGGGAGCAGGGGAAGCCCTCACTCCTCTAGGGAGCAGGGGAAGCCCTCACTCCTCTAGGGAGCAGGAGAAGCCCTCACTCCTCTAGGGAGCAGGGGAAGCCCTCACTCCTCTAGGGAGCAGGAGAAGCCCTCACTCCTCTAGGGAGCAGGAACAGCCCTCACTCCTCTAGGGAGCAGGAACAGCCCTCACTCCTCTAGGGAGCAGGGGAAGCCCTCACTCCTCTAGGGAGCAGGGGAAGCCCTCACTCCTCTAGGGAGCAGGAACAGCCCTCACTCCTCTAGGGAGCAGGGGAAGCCCTCACTCCTCTAGGAAGCAGGAGAAGCCCTCACTCCTCTAGGGAGCAGGGGAAGCCCTCACTCCTCTAGGGAGCAGGAGAAGCCCTCACTCCTCTAGGGAGCAGGAACAGCCCTCACTCCTCTAGGGAGCAGGGGAAGCCCTCACTCCTCTAGGGAGCAGGAGAAGCCCTCACTCCTCTAGGGAGCAGGAGAAGCCCTCACTCCTCTAGGGAGCAGGAACAGCCCTCACTCCTCTAGGGAGCAGGAGAAGCCCTCACTCCTCTCGGGAGCAGGAGAAGCCCTCACTCCTCTAGGGAGCAGGAACAGCCCTCACTCCTCTAGGGAGCAGGAGAAGCCCTCACTCCTCTAGGGAGCAGGGGAAGCCCTCACTCCTCTAGGGAGCAGGAGAAGCCCTCACTCCTCTAGGGAGCAGGGGAAGCCCTCACTCCTCTAGGGAGCAGGAACAGCCCTCACTCCTCTAGGGAGCAGGAGAAGCCCTCACTCCTCTAGGGAGCAGGAACAGCCCTCACTCCTCTAGGGAGCAGGAGAAGCCCTCACTCCTCTAGGGAGCAGGAGAAGCCCACTATCCTCACCCCGTGTCTCCTTGTCAGGCCGCTGTAGTCCATGCCGTGAGCCGAGCAGCCGCAAACAAACACACACGAACCCAACAACCCCACCGTGACACTACACACTATATTAACCACTTTAGCTACTAAATACTATATAAATCACTTCCAACTCACACATATCAATGTATAAATGTATGAATGAATGAATACACATATCAATGAATGAATGAGAGGAAAGTGTGGCGTAATAGAAACAACAGCAGAGAACGATAGATAGATAGATGAGACCCAAGACAGCGAGAAGAGTGGTGATGGTGGCCTCCTGGGTTAACTAGACCACACACACACACACACACACACACACACACACACACACACACACACACACACACAGATATCTGATGGGCTGTCAAATTATTAAATGAACTGCCACTCGTTGTGTCCTTACACCCCCGCTGGGATCCTCGTTAACGGCCATGATTGTTCCGACCTAACCTCCTCCATCTCATCCTCATCCTCCTCCTCCTCCTCCTCCATCTTATCCTCCTCCTCCTCCATCTTATCCTCCTCCATCTTATCCTCCTCCTCCATCTCATCTTCCTCCTCCTCCATCTTATCCTCCTCCATCTTATCCTCCTCCTCCTCCATCTCATCCTCCTCCTCCATCTTATCCTCCTCCATCTTATCCTCCTCCTCCATCTCATCCTCCTCCATCTCCTCCTCCTCCTCCTCCTCTATCTTATCCTCCTCCTCCTTCATCTTATCCTTCTCCTCCTCCATCTTATCCTCCTCCATCTTATCCTCCTCCTCCTCCATCTTATCCTCCTCCTTATCCTCCTCCTCCTCTTCCATCTTATCCTCCTCCTCCTCCATCTTATCCTTCTCCTCCTCCATCTTATCCTCCTCCTCCTCCATCTTATCCTCCTCCTTATCCTCCTCCTTCTCCATCACCTCCTCCTCCGTCTCCTCCTCCTCCTCCTCCTCCTCCTCCTCCATCATATCCTCCTCCTCCTCCTCTTCCATCTTATCCTCCTCCTCCTCCATCTTATCCTCCTCCTCCATCTTATCCTCCTCCTCCTCCATCTTATCCCCCTCCTCCTCATCCTCCTCCTCCTGACACCCTGACCATGTCCATACCCCTGACCATGTTCATACCCTAACCATGTCCATACCCCTAACCAATGTTCCATCTAATTTTTTTCAGCACTGAGCAAATAAATTTTTTTCTGAGCGCACATTTCAGCACTGTGAGCAATTCTCAACCACGCGACCTGCCAAAAATGACCACAAGCCTGCGTTAGCCATAGGGGATTCAAAGAGATGACAGCAAATGCATCAATATGTATACACGGTTGATATTTATTCAATATCCTTTATAATGTCTGGACTTTGGGAACATTTTAATGATGGTGTTTTACCAGTCAGTTTAGTTGAACTTAAAGGATCTTTGTTGAACTTCAATAAGGGGAGGTTATGACTGGTTCACTGGTTATGACTGATAATGATATATATAAAAAAAAAGTATCAAAGGTGTTTAGTCATTTCTCAGCAGGTACAACATTTAAGTGGAACTTCATTGAAAGAAAAATGCTAATGCAGTGCTTAACAATAATTATAGGCCTATTAAATTGACATGGGGTCATTTTTCCTAAAGGTAGCCTATATAAACAATTTAGTAACTTCATATTCTTCATATTTAAATATGTCTGAAATTTTCATCCTACCTGTGTCAGTTTGGACTATTTCATCTAGCCACTCATGTTTGAACGTTAGGCAGACCTTTTTCTGGGGCGCCTGCTCTGCTTTCTTTTCTCCATGGTAGCCTATAGCTGCTGGAGCAGGGCCCGCCAAGAGGAGCCTAAACAGCGCCGGCCCGAGCTCATGTGGCGCTCTGGGCGAGCTTCACTCCTGGCGCCCGGAGGAGGACAGCGGGGTGGGGGTGCTAATGGAGGCAGAGCGCTAGCAGAGGTACAGAGAGCGCGTGTCGAGAAACGGGACGCTGATTGGCCAAGAAGACTCGACGCGTCACATCAAAGATCTTATTATTGTGGAGATGGCTCACTCCTATCTCAGAAACACTGGCGCAAAAATATTTTTAACCCCTGAAAAAAAATCGTTTGTGCGGTCTGAAAAATGTGCGCGGTCTGAAAAATCTATTGGTTACCCCTAACCATGTTCATACCCCTAACCATGTTCATACCCTGACCATGTTCATACCCCTAACCATGTTCAAACCCTGACCATGTTCATACCCCTAACCATGTTCATACCCTGACCATGTTCATACCACTAACCATGTTCATACCCCTAACCATGTTCATACCCTGACCATGTTCATACCCTGACCATGTTCATACCCCTGACCATGTCCATGCCCCTAACCATGTTCATACCATGACCATGTTTATACCCTAACCATGTTCATACCCTGACCATGTTCATACCCCTAACCATGTTCATACCCTAACCATGTTCATACCCTGACCATGTTCATACCCCTGACCATGTTCATACCCCTGACCATGTCCATACCCCTAACCATGTTCATACCCCTAACCATGTCCATACCCTGACCATGTCCATACCCCTGACCATGTCCATACCCCTAACCATGTCCATACCCCTGACCATGTCCATACTCTAACCATGTTCATACCCTAACCATGTCCATACCCTGACCATACCCATACCCCTGACCATGTCCATAACCCTGACCATGTCCATACCCCTGACCATGTTCATACCCTGACCATGTCCATACCCCTGACCATGTCCATACTCATAACCATGTTCATACCCCTAACCATGTCCATACCCTGACCATGTCCATAACCCTGACCATGTCCATACCCCTGACCATGTTCATACCCTGACCATGTCCATACCCCTGACCATGTCCATACTCATAACCATGTTCATACCCCTAACCATGTCCATACCCCTGACCATGTTCATACCCCTGACCATGTTCATACCCTAACCATGTCCATACCCTAACCATGTCCATACCCTAACCATGTCCATACCCCTAACCATGTCCATACCCTAACCATGTTCATACCCCTAACCATGTTCATACCCTGACCATGTCCATACCCCTGACCATGTTCATACCCCTGACCATGTTCATACCCTAACCATGTTCATACCCTGACCATGTTCATACCCCTGACCATGTTCATACCCCTGACCATGTCCATACCCCTAACCATGTTCATACCCCTAACCATGTCCATACCCTGACCATGTCCATACCCCTGACCATGTCCATACCCCTAACCATGTCCATACCCCTGACCATGTCCATACTCTAACCATGTTCATACCCTAACCATGTCCATACCCTGACCATACCCATACCCCTGACCATGTCCATAACCCTGACCATGTCCATACCCCTGACCATGTTCATACCCTGACCATGTCCATACCCCTGACCATGTCCATACTCATAACCATGTTCATACCCCTAACCATGTTCATACCCTGACCATGTCCATACCCCTGACCATGTTCATACCCCTGACCATGTTCATACCCTAACCATGTCCATACCCTAACCATGTCCATACCCTAACCATGTCCATACCCCTAACCATGTCCATACCCTAACCATGTTCATACCCTAACCATGTCCATACCCTAACCATGTCCATACCCTAACCATGTCCATACCCTGACCTCGTCGGTCAACATTACATTTGATGAGTGTTCAGTTTGTACATTCAGTAAAACAGCAGCTTCTCGTCAGCATAGCGTGAGCATTCCAGATCATAATAGAACGGTCTTAAACAACAGAAGCAAGAGCAACAGCAACTACATTGAATCAAAAACACAGCAAATAATGGAAAGAACCCAAAAAAACAATGCCAGAAGATAAAAGAGACTTCACCCACCTGCACATTTGGTCCTGGTGACCAGCGGTGGGCCCGGCGGTCCAGTTCCTCCCTCCCCAGGTCTGGAGAGCAGGACCTTAATCTCGTACTCCACATCAGGATCCAGATGCCACAGTTTATAGGTGGGGGAGTCCACGACGTGGGTCTCTGCCCAGTTACCTGACGTGGTTCGATACTCCACCTCCTTCAGGATGATCGGCCCGTCTCCGATGATACTGTTGGCGTTGGGTTTGATCCAAAGGTAAGTGGCACCGACTGCTAGAAGCTCAGGCGGAGCGATGGGGGTGGGTGGAGCTGTGGAGTGGAGCAGAGATGGATCGTTCAGTGTCCATTCTGATCTTATTCTCATTGTCGGTGGAGCAATATCTGAGAATATTCTATTAAGAAAGTCAATAAAACTATTTGGCCCTGCTGAGTCATGCCGTTCAGACCGACAGCCAATCAGAAGACATCAGCTTGTTTTGAGCCCCATCTTCACATCACTACTCATCTTCTCACAATCAGTATGGAATACTATAATCATAAAATACACCCTTGGGTGCTCAGTGTGCTTTTCAAACATAACAAGCACATAAAACAATCCTCATTTCGTCATGTGGTTTTTTACGTTCCATTTGCTTTTTAGGATATTTGCAGAACTCCATTGAATTAAAAAATATCTATAAACATAATAAAAGACTTTCTCCAGTCTGAGAGTCAAAGTGTACACGTTTTATATGTTGTAACTGTTAGTGTGTAAATGAATCAGCTGTGATGCCAGCCTCGGACTGTGTGTGTGAGTGTGTGTGTGTGTGTGTGTGTGTGTGTGTGTGTGTGTGTGTGTGTGTGTGTGTGTATAACCATAACCACAGATACTAGATGGTTTGCATGGGATGTAAATGAAAAGCTCACTGATCTATCATGTCATTGACAAAGGCTGACAGCTACTTTCACTTTATACTAATTTAAAATAACGGCCTCTGTCGAGCTAAAAGCTTTGGATGTTTAATTGCTCCCTGCGGTTTTGTTTTGTCAAAAGCAAACTGGAGACAGTAGCTTCTTTTCAGATTGAGATGTCTAAAATTCAGTTGAAATGATAGACACATGGTCAAAATAGAAAAGGCTCTGAATGAAACAAGATGTAGGCTAAAAACAGAACATCAGATTCATGAGGTAATACTGTGGGGATACACTCCCACGCTGAGATATAAGGTTACGTCACTGACTCTTTAAAATCATCTGCAAACGACTTATACGTGGGTCACTCTACTGACGACCAGTGGGCTCCATGAAGCGACTTTCTCAGTGCATCGTCAGCTGTTTGGTACCATTGACAGCTCTGATGGTTAGGGGCTCAGACAGAACTCAGTGGACTTCAATATAATCTCTTTCACAGCAATATTCGGGCCCTCGCACCGACAGCGACGGAGAGGGACCTATTTTATTTTGAAGAATTATTTTAATTGTTCTCTCCAAAGAAATATGTTTTAGTTGGCTTTAGCATACCCCAAAACTTGCTAAATTTGACATGCATATCAAGACTGGTGAAAAATTTGATATTTTAGGGGGCTCGTATTTGGGTATGAAAAATATTCTCTATAGCGCCCCCTTGAGTTGTGAAAGACCACGCTTTTTGCCACCTATGACCGATTTACTTGAAATTTGGCACACATGCAGTATGCGCCAAATTAGATTCTTACAAAATTCTTACAAAATTCAAAAGCTTGTTGATATCTCGTTGTGTTTAGAAGGACCAAAGGACTAAGGGGCGTGCCTAAATACGTCAATACACATAACTTCCAAATCACTTGACCTATCTTAACCAAATGTGTAGCATATGTCATCGCAACCCTTATGCCGTGTTCACACCGGACGCGGCGCGAATTTGACGCGCGACCAGATTACATGCAAAGTCAATGCACATGCCGGGGCGGCGCGATAGACGCGTTTGAGGTGGCGCGAACTGAACGTTTGACGTGGGGCGAACAGAGTGAAGGACGCGGTGCAAATTCACGCGAGTTGAATTATCCCAACTCCGGCGGAGAAATCGCGTGACGCAAAGTTGTGTCAGCCAATCAGCGTCAGCCAATCAGCGTTGAGAATCAGCGTTGAGAAGCTCTGCCCGTCATCACCGCCGTCTTCCCGTTCCTCAATGAAACTGCTGCTGCTCCGCCTGAACCAGCGCTGACAGCGGCTTCATTGAGACGCTGTTGTGGGACTACGGATATTATGAACCCAGACACCATGGAGTTTGATGTTCCACATATGTGGAGTTTACACAAGTAGTATAAAGCAGAACTGGTAGTTATTTCCATGGTGGATGAAGGAAACGGTATCCGTTTTACGGAGATAAGCCAGACGCAGTTCCTGGAGGAGTCGGTGAAATTCACCGAACTGTGTGCGGCTACGGATGATGTTATGAACCCAAATACGAGGGCGTTTCATGTTCCGACATGTTTGGGACTTCCACAACAAGCATAAAGCAGAACTAGTGATTATTTATTCCATGGTCGATAGCGGAAATGAAAGCTCGTCGCTTGTCTCTCACAGAGAGAAGCGACGGCGATAAGCCACGCCCCCTTCACGGCGCCATCTTTCACGTTTGGTGTGAACACCCTCGTTTCACTCGCGCGAGTAAACTGAAGCTGTAAAGGTGTCAGGTGTGAACACGGCATTAACATACCCTAATTTTCAGACCCTAGGGGGCGCTGCAGTTAATTGCTCAATATCAGCATTTTTAGCCTATTTTCATCATTTTGGGGAGTTGTAGAATAACAAACTCCTCCTAGAGATTAAACACGATTGATTTCAAATTCTGGAAATATGATGTTGAGAACTTTGCAGGGAAAATGATTTTAAAAATATCGAACTATGTGAGTGCAGAGCAGCGGCAAATAAACCACCATTTTCCATGAAAATGGAAGTTGTTTTAACTCGGCCGTACATGATGTAATCTGCTCCACATTTCTCATATGTCATGAACTCCTGACCCTGAAGACATCCATCTGATAACTCTGAATCCTACTCATAGTGCCAACTTGTGGCAACAAGAAGATTAATGTTTTCTACCTTTCTACCCTCCTCCTCACAGTTTACTTAGATCACTCTCAACATTTGTCAGAAGAGACTGAAGACATTGATAATGCATCACTGTGAAGATTGTAAGGATTCGTTGCAGAGTGGTGAGTCGGATGTCTGATGGAGGGCCACATGGGCCTATACACACAGCCACAAAATATACAGCCGCAAATATACAGCTGCACATATACAGCCGCACATATACAGCCGCAAATATACAACCGCACATATACAGCCGCACATATACAGCCGCACATTTACAGCCGCACATATACAGCCGCAAATATACAGCCGCACATTTACAGCCGCACATATACAGCCGCAAAGAATACAGCCGCACATATACAGCCGCAAAGAATAAAGCCGCACATATACAGCCGCAAAGAATACAGCCGCAAAGAATGCAGCCGCAAATATACAGCCGCACATATACAGCCGCACATATACAGCCGCAAAGAATACAGCCGCACATATACAGCCGCACATATACAGCCGCACATATGACCACCGGTGTTCATCATGGAGTTCCACAAGGTTCTGTGCTTGGACCAATTTTATTCACCTTATATATGCTTCCTTTAGGCAATATTATCAGAAAACACTCCATAAACTTTCACTGTTATGCCGAGAATACTCAACTATATCTGTCGATCAAGCCAGATGAAACCCACCAGGTCGCCAAACTTCAAGCGTGTCTTAAAGACATCAAAACCTGGATGACCTGCAACTTCCTGCTGCTGAACTCGGACAAGACTGAAGTTATTCTACTCGGCCCAGAACACCTCAGAAATCAAGTATCTGATGATATGGTTTCTCTGGATGGCATCACTCTGGCATCCACCACCACCGTAAGGAATCTCTGAGTTATTTTTGACCAGGACCTGTCCTTTGGCTCCCACGTAAAACAGATCTCACGGACTGCCTTTTTTCACCTACGG
>NC_136593.1:95000-172500 GCF_910589615.1 Taurulus bubalis | reverse complement strand
CTTGGGTTCACTGGGTTCATCTTGGGTTTATATTGGGTTCATCTTGGGTTCATTGGGTTCATCTTGGGTTCACTGGGTTCATCTTGGGTTTATATTGGGTTCATCTTGGGTTTATATTGGGTTCATCTTGGGTTCATCTTGGGTTTATCTTGGGTTTGTATTGGGTTCATCTTGGGTTTATATTGGGTTCATCTTGGGTTCATTGGGTTCATCTTGGGTTCATTGGGTTCATCTTGGGTTCATCTTGGGTTCACTGGGTTCATCTTGGGTGCATTGGGCTCATCTTGGGTTCATCTTGGGTTCATCTTGGGTTCATATTGGGTTCATATTGGGTTCATTGGGTTCACTGGGTTTATCTTGGGTTCACTGGGTTCATCTTGGGTTCATCTTGGGTTTATCTTGGGTTTATATTGGGTTCATCTTGGGTTTATATTGGGTTCATCTTGGGTTCATCTTGGGTTCATCTTGGGTTCATTGGGTTCATCTTGGGTTTATATTGGGTTCATCTTGGGTTCATTGGGTTCATCGTGGGTTCACTGGGTTCATCTTGGGTTCATTGGGTTCATCTTGGGTTCACTGGGTTGATCTTGGGTTCATTGAGTTCATATTGGGTTCATATTGGGTTCATCTTGGGTTTATATTGGGTTCCTCTTGGGTTCATTGGGTTCATCTTGGTGCATTGGGTTCATCTTGGGTTCTTTGGGTTCATCTTGGGTTCATCATGGGTTCACTGGGTTCATCCTGGGTTCATCTTGGGTTCATCTTGAGTCCATCTTGGGTTCATTGGGTTCATCCCGGGGTCATTGGGTTCATCTTGGGTTCACTGGGTTCATCTTGGGTTCATCTTGGGTTCACTGGGTTCATCTTGGGTTCATTGGGTTCATCTTGGGTCCATTGGGTCCATTGGGCTCATTGGGTTCATTTTGGGTTCATCTTGGGTTCATTGGGTTCATCTTGGGTTCATCTTGGTTTCATCTTGGGTTCGTTGGGTTCATTGGGTTCATCTTGGGTTTGTTGTGTTCATTGGGTTCATTGGGTTCATTTTGGGTTCATCTTGGGTTCGTTGGGTTCATTGGGTTCATCTTGGGTTCGTTGGGTTCATTTTGGGTTCATCTTGGGTTCATTGGGTTCATCTTGGGTTCATTGGGTTCATTTTGGGTTCATCTTGGGTTCGTTGGGTTCATTGGGTTCATCTTGGGTTCGTTGGGTTCATTTTGGGTTCATCTTGGGTTCACTGGGTTGATCTTGGGTTCATTGAGTTCATATTGGGTTCATATTGGGTTCATCTTGGGTTTATATTGGGTTCCTCTTGGGTTCATTGGGTTCATCTTGGTGCATTGGGTTCATCTTGGGTTCTTTGGGTTCATCTTGGGTTCATCATGGGTTCACTGGGTTCATCCTGGGTTCATCTTGGGTTCATCTTGAGTCCATCTTGGGTTCATTGGGTTCATCCCGGGGTCATTGGGTTCATCTTGGGTTCACTGGGTTCATCTTGGGTTCATCTTGGGTTCACTGGGTTCATCTTGGGTTCATTGGGTTCATCTTGGGTCCATTGGGTCCATTGGGCTCATTGGGTTCATTTTGGGTTCATCTTGGGTTCATTGGGTTCATCTTGGGTTCATCTTGGTTTCATCTTGGGTTCGTTGGGTTCATTGGGTTCATCTTGGGTTTGTTGTGTTCATTGGGTTCATTGGGTTCATTTTGGGTTCATCTTGGGTTCGTTGGGTTCATTGGGTTCATCTTGGGTTCGTTGGGTTCATTTTGGGTTCATCTTGGGTTCATTGGGTTCATCTTGGGTTCATTGGGTTCATTTTGGGTTCATCTTGGGTTCGTTGGGTTCATTGGGTTCATCTTGGGTTCGTTGGGTTCATTGGGTTCATTGGGTTCATCTGGGGTCGTTGTGTTCATTGGGTTCATCTTGGGTTTGTTGTGTTCATTGGGTTCATCTTGGGTTCATTGGGTTCATTGGGTTCATTGGGTTCATCTGGGGTCGTTGTGTTCATTGGGTTCATCTTGGGTTTGTTGTGTTCATTGGGTTCATCTTGGGTTCGTTGGGTTCATTTTGGGTTCATCTTGGGTTCATTGGGTTCATCTTGGGTTCATTGGGTTCATTTTGGGTTCATCTTGGGTTCGTTGGGTTCATTGGGTTCATCTTGGGTTCGTTGGGTTCATTGGGTTCATTGGGTTCATCTGGGGTCGTTGTGTTCATTGGGTTCATCTTGGGTTCGTTGGGTTCATTGGGTTCATCTTGGGTTCGTTGGGTTCATTGGGTTCATTGGGTTCATCTGGGGTCGTTGTGTTCATTGGGTTCATCTTGGGTTTGTTGTGTTCATTGGGTTCATCTTGGGTTCATTGGGTTCATCTTGGGTTCATCTTGGGTTCAGTAAACCAGCCGAGCTGCTCCATACGGGGATGCAGCACGGTGAAATGCTGGGACTTTCACAACATGGACCCAGCAGCAATGATAGTTGTTCTTGTTGGTGTGGAAGTGGTTATTAATAGTATTATTATTGGTGGTAACTCAAGAGCGTTCAACTATTCCTCAAGTCAAACATCGGACCAATAGATCTCAGAGCCTGATCTCACAATGGATCGATCCAATCTCGCTGTATCGGGTTTGGACATAAATCTACATATATTTAGCTTATGTTTGTATAAATATGGCCATATTAATAAAACGGTTCATGGAAGTCTTATATAAATAGAATCAACAGCCTGAGCGTCGGTGGAGCAATCAGCACGAGGTCTGAAGCGTCTGTTGGTTCCACCTTGGAGTGGAAGCATCCAACAGACTGAAACCACAACAACATCAGCTACTGTCTCACAACAACAACACAATGTGTGCTAACCACAGCACTCGCATCAGAACCAAGCTCAAATAAACAGTCATTCAATAAGGGAGTCATTCTCTCAATCCAGCTGGGAAGCCGAGGACAAACTGCTCGTGTCTCTCAATTAAATTTAATCTAATTTCCTTTATTGGCGTTAATGAAACAGAAAACAACGAAGATGATGGAGGAAAAGAACGACGTGCAATTAAGTTAGAATTCATAGAATCAAGAAACTCTCAGAAAGATATTAACTGTAGCTCTGTGTGTGTGTGTGTGTGTGTGTGTGTGTGTGTGTGTGTGTGTGTGTGTATGTGTGTGAGTGTGTGTGTGTGTGTGTGTGTGTGTGTGTGTGTGTGTGTGTGTGTGTGTGTGTGTGCGTGCCTGCTGACCTGCGTACCTGTAGACCTGTTACTGACCTCTAGACTTGATACAGACCTATAGACCTAATACTGACCTGTAGACCTGATACAGACCTGTAGACCTGATACTGACCTGTAGACCTGTGAGAAGCCTCTCAGAATATTGAACTGCAAGTAGAGAATCATTCAAAATGAACCAGCTGTTGACATCGATCCCAAACCAACAACCAGAGACTCACAGAGACAGGAAGCTCTAGTCACTGATCTGAAGTCTGTTCAGTATTCTGTCCTCTATTCTCACAGCACTAATGAGCAGGCGCCAACCACACACACACACACACACACACACACACACACACACACACACACACACACACACACACACACACACACACACACCAGGCTTGTTTCTCACTTTCTCCTCATGAAAGAAGTTTACAGCATCAGCACTGATCAAATGTGTCGAGTGCCGCTCTCCTTTCACTCATTTAAATTCATCACAAGCACTCTGGCTCTCCTCCTCTTTCTCCTCCTCCAGCAGAACAAACCTTTAACGATGAGGTCAGCGTAGTTGGACACCCCTGACCCGCCGTCTGACCGGATGACGCAGCGGTAGCGGCTGGTGCTGCGCTGCGACGTGTCGCCAACGCTGACGGTCGCAGAGAAACGTCGGTGGTTCACGACTCGGGTCACCATCAGCGCCGTGTCTCTGCCGTTCCACTGCTGCATGATGGGAAACACGAGACCAGTAAGGGTTAGGGGTGACCCCGAGATAAATGATCACAGGTCTGAACCTGCATGCTGATCAGAGGCAGAAACACTCAGACATAGAACTCCAGATCCCTACATCTATCCCCAAATCTATCACTACATCAAAGATAAGATAAGATAATCCTTTATTAGTCCCTCAGTGGGGAAATTGTGGGAATACAGCAGCCTTGCATACAATAGAGACACATAGTAAAAAAGTAATATGAATAAAATAATAAAATAACAATAAACAGTAGTAAAACAGTAAGAAGAACATAGTATCGATTTCCAATTAAATATACAGACGGAATAAGAGTATATATATATATATATATATATATATATATATATATATATATATATACTCTCTCTCTCTCTATATATATATATATATATATATATATATATATATATATATAGTACTTAAACGTATTTATATTGCACCAGCTGAGTACAATTAAAGTGTCCACAGTGAGTAAAGTGACCAAGTGTCCAAAAGTGATTAAGTGATCATGGTTTACTGAGAGCTCAGTGTGTTGTGCAGCCTGACAGCAGCGGAGAGAAAGGACTTTCGGTACCTCTCCCTCAGACACCGGGGGTGAATCAGCCGGTGACTGAAGGAGCTGTGCAGCGCTGCCAGAGTGACCTGCATTGGGTGGGAGGCGTGGCTTAATATGGACGAGATCTTAGTCATCATCCTCCTGTCCCCCACCTACACCTCCACCTACATCTATCACTACATGGGTTAGGGTACTCCACAACATGTATATATCCCTGCATCTCTCCCCAAATCTATCACTACATCTATCACTACATACATCACTACATCTAACACTAAATCTATCCCTACATCTATCACTACATCTATCACTACATATATCACTACATCTATCCCTATATATATCACTACATCTATCGTTACATCTATCCCTACATCTATCACTACATATATCACTACATCTATCACTACATCTATCCCTACATCCATCACTACATCTATCCCTACATATATCACTACATCTATCCCTACATCTATCACTACATGGATTAGGGTACTCCACAACATGTATATATCCCTACATCTATCCCCAAATTTATCACTACATCTATCGCTACATCTATCCCTACATCTATCGCTACATCTATCGCTACATCTATCACTACATCCACCACTACATCTATCCCTACATCTATCCCTACATCTATCACTACATCCATCACTACATCTATCCCTACATCTATCGCTACATCTATCCCTACATCTATCCCTACATACATCACTACATCTATCACTACATCCATCACTACATCTATCACTACATCCATCACTACATCTATCCCTACATCTATCCCTACATCTATCCCTACATCTATCGCTACATCCATCACTACATCTATCCCTACATACATCACTAAATCTATCACTACATCTATCCCTACATCTATCCCTACATCTAACGCTACATCTATCCCTACATCTATCCCTACACACATCACTACATATATCACTACATCTATCACTACATCTATCCCTACATCTATCGCTACATCTATCCCTACATCTATCCCTACATACATCACTACATCTATTACTACATCCATCACTACATCTATCCCTACATCTATCGCTACATCTATCCCTACATCTATCCCTACATACATCACTACATCTATCACTACATCCATCACTACATCTATCACTACATCCATCACTACATCCATCACTACATCTATCCCTACATCTATCGCTACATCTATCACTACATCCATCACTACATCTATCCCTACATACATCACTACATCTATCACTACATCTATCACTACATATATCACTACATCTATCACTACATCTATCCCTACATCCATCACTACATCTATCCCTACATCTGTCCCTACATCTATCCCTACATCAATCGCTACATCTATCACTACATCCATCACTACATCTATTCCTACATCTATCCCCAAATCTATCACTACATCTATCGCTACATCTATCCCTACATCTATCGCTACATCTATCCCTACATCTATCGCTACATCTATCACTACATCCACCACTACATCTATCCCTACACACATCACTACATCTATCACTAAATCTATCACTACATCCATCACTACATCTATCCCTACATACATCACTACATCTATCACTACATCTATCCCTACATCTATCCCTACATCTATCACTACATCCATCACTACATCTATCCCTACATACATCACTACATCTATCACTACATATATCACTACATCTATCACTACATCTATCCCTACATCCATCACTACATCTATCACTACATCCATCACTACATCTATTCCTACATCTATCCCCAAATCTATCACTACATCTATCGCTACATCTATCCCTACATCTATCGCTACATCTATCACTACATCCATCACTACATCTATCCCTACATCTATCGCTACATCTATCCCTACATCTATCCCTACATACATCACTACATCTATCACTACATCCATCACTACATCTATCACTACATCTATCACTACACCTATCCCTACATCTATCGCTACATCTATCCCTACATCTATCACTACATCCATCACTACATCTATCCCTACATACTACATCTATCACTAAATCCATCCCTACATCTATCGCTACATCTATCACTACATATATCACTACATCTATCCCTATATATATCACTACATCTATCGTTACATCTATCCCTACATCTATCACTACATATATCACTACATCTATCACTACATCTATCCCTACATCCATCACTACATCTATCCCTACATATATCACTACATCTATCCCTACATCTATCACTACATGGGTTAGGGTACTCCACAACATGTATATATCCCTACATCTATCCCCAAATCTATCACTACATCTATCGCTACATCTATCCCTACATCTATCGCTACATCTATCGCTACATCTATCACTACATCCACCACTACATCTATCCCTACATCTATCCCTACATCTATCACTACATCCATCACTACATCTATCCCTACATCTATCGCTACATCTATCCCTACATCTATCCCTACATACATCACTACATCTATCACTACATCCATCACTACATCTATCACTACATCCATCACTACATCTATCCCTACATCTATCCCTACATCTATCCCTACATCTATCGCTACATCCATCACTACATCTATCCCTACATACATCACTACATCTATCACTACATCTATCCCTACATCTATCCCTACATCTAACGCTACATCTATCCCTACATCTATCCCTACACACATCACTACATACATCACTACATCCATCACTACATCTATCCCTACATCTATCGCTACATCTATCCCTACATCTATCCCTACATACATCAATGCATCTATCACTACATCCATCACTACATCTATCCCGACATCTATCCCTACATCTATCGCTACATCTATCACTACATCCATCACTACATCTATCCCTACATCTATCCCTACATACATCACTACATCTATCACTACATCCATCACTACATCTATCACTACATCCATCACTACATCCATCACTACATCTATCCCTACATCCATCACTACATCTATCACTACATCCATCACTACATCTATCCCTACATCTATCCCTACATCTATCCCTACATCTATCGCTACATCCATCACTACATCTATCCCTACATACATCACTACATCTATCACTACATCTATCCCTACATCTATCCCTACATCTAACGCTACATCTATCCCTACATCTATCCCTACACACATCACTACATACATCACTACATCCATCACTACATCTATCCCTACATCTATCGCTACATCTATCCCTATATCTATCCCTACATACATCACTACATCTATCACTACATCCATCACTACATCTATCCCGACATCTATCCCTACATCAATCGCTACATCTATCACTACATCCATCACTACATCTATCCCTACATCTATCGCTACATCTATCCCTACATCTATCCCTACATACATCACTACATCTATCACTACATCCATCACTACATCTATCACTACATCCATCACTACATATATCCCTACATCTATCCCTACATCTATCGCTACATCTATCACTACATCCATCACTACATCTATCCCTACATACATCACTACATCTATCACTACATCTATCCCTACATCTATCGCTACATCTACCACTACATCCATCACTACATCTATCCCTACATACTACATCTATCACTAAATCCATCCCTACATCTATCGCTACATCTATCACTACATATATCACTACATCTATCCCTATATATATCACTACATCTATCATTACATCAATCCCTACATCTATCACTACATATATCACTACATCTATCACTACATCTATCCCTACATCCATCACTACATCTATCCCTACATATATCACTACATCTATCCCTACATCTATCACTACATGGGTTAGGGTACTCCACAACATGTATATATCCCTACATCTATCCCCAAATCTATCACTACATCTATCGCTACATCTATCCCTACATCTATCGCTACATCTATCGCTACATCTATCACGACATCCACCACTACATCTATCCCTACATCTATCCCTACATCTATCACTACATCCATCACTACATCTATCCCTACATCTATCGCTACATCTATCCCTACATCTATCCCTACATACATCACTACATCTATCACTACATCCATCACTACATCTATCACTACATCCATCACTACATCTATCCCTACATCTATCCCTACATCTATCCCTACATCTATTGCTACATCCATCACTACATCTATCCCTACATACATCACTACATCTATCACTACATCTACCCCTACATCTATCCCTACATCTAACGCTACATCTATCCCTACATCTATCCCTACACACATCACTACATACATCACTACATCTATCCCTACATCTATCGCTACATCTATCCCTACATCTATCCCTACATACATCACTACATCTATCACTACATCCATCACTACATCTATCCCGACATCTATCCCTACATCTATCGCTACATCTATCACTACATCCATCACTACATCTATCCCTACATCTATCGCTACATCTATCCCTACATCTATCCCTACATACATCACTACATCTATCACTACATCCATCACTACATCTATCACTACATCCATCACTACATATATCCCTACATCTATCCCTACATCTATCGCTACATCTATCACTACATCCATCACTACATCTATCCCTACATACATCACTACATCTATCACTACATCTATCCCTACATCTATCGCTACATCTATCACTACATCCATCACTACATCTATCCCTACATACATCACTAAATCTATCCCTACATCTATCACTACATATATCACTACATCTATCACTACATCTATCCCTACATCCATCACTACATCTATCACTACATCCATCACTACATCTATCCCTAAATCTATCCCTACATCTATCCCTACATCTATCGCTACATCTACCACTACATCCATCACTACATCTATCCCTACATACATCACTACATCTATCACTACATATATCCCTACATCTATCCCTACATCTATCCCTACAGCTATCGCTACATCTATCGCTACATCTACAACTACATCCACCACTACATCTATCCCTACACACATCACTACATCTATCACTAAATCTATCACTACATCCATCACTACATCTATCCCTACATACATCACTACATACATCACTACATCTATCCCTACATCTATCCCTACATCTATCACTACATCCATCACTACATCTATCACTACATCCATCACTACATCTATCCCTACATCTATCCCTACATCTATCGCTACATCCATCACTACATCTATCACTACATCTATCACTACACCTATCCCTACATCTATCGCTACATCTATCCCTACATCTATCACTACATCTATCCCTACATCTATCCCTACATCTATCACTACATCTATCCCTACATACATCACTACATCTATCCCTACATCCATCACTACATCTATCACTACATCTATCACTACATCTATCCCTACATCTATCCCTACATCTATCGCTACATCTACCACTACATCCATCACTACATCTATCCCTACATCCATCACTACATCTATCACTACATATATCACAACATCTATCCCTACATCTATCGTTACATCTATCCCTACATCTATCCCTACATCTAACGCTACATCTATCCCTACATCTATCCCTACACACATCACTACATACATCACTACATCTATCCCTACATCTATCGCTACATCTATCCCTACATCTATCCCTACATACATCACTACATCTATCACTACATCCATAACTACATCTATCCCGACATCTATCCCTACATCTATCGCTACATCTATCACTACATCCATCACTACATCTATCCCTACATCTATCGCTACATCTATCCCTACATCTATCCCTACATACATCACTACATCTATCACTACATCAATCACTACATCTATCACTACATCCATCACTACATATATCCCTACATCTATCCCTACATCTATCGCTACATCTATCACTACATCCATCACTACATCTATCCCTACATACATCACTACATCTATCACTACATCTATCCCTACATCTATCGCTACATCTATCACTACATCCATCACTACATCTATCCCTACATACATCACTAAATCTATCCCTACATCTATCACTACATATATCACTACATCTATCACTACATCTATCCCTACATCCATCACTACATCTATCACTACATCCATCACTACATCTATCCCTAAATCTATCCCTACATCTATCCCTACATCTATCGCTACATCTACCACTACATCCATCACTACATCTATCCCTACATACATCACTACATCTATCACTACATATATCACTAAATCTATCCCTACATCTATCGCTATATCTTTCACTACATCTATCCCTACATCTGTCCCTACATCTATCCCTACATCTATCGCTACATCTATCACTACATCCATCACTACATCTATTCCTACATCTATCCCCAAATCTATCACTACATCTATCGCTACATCTATCCCTACATCTATCGCTACATCTATCGCTACATCTATCACTACATCCACCACTACATCTATCCCTACACACATCACTACATCTATCACTAAATCTATCACTACATCCATCACTACATCTATCCCTACATACATCACTACATCTATCACTACATCTATCCCTACATCTATCCCTACATCTATCACTACATCCATCACTACATCTATCCCTACATACATCACTACATCTATCACTACATCTATCACTACATCTATCCCTACATCCATCACTACATCTATCACTACATCCATCACTACATCTATTCCTACATCTATCCCCAAATCTATCACTACATCTATCGCTACATCTATCCCTACATCTATCGCTACATCTATCACTACATCCATCACTACATCTATCGCTACATCCATCACTACATCTATCACTACATCTATCACTACACCTATCCCTACATCTATCGCTACATCTATCCCTACATCTATCACTACATCTATCCCTACATCTATCCCTACATCTATCGCTACATCTATCACTACATCCACCACTACATCTATCCCTACACACATCACTACATCTATCCCTACATCTATCCCTACATCTATCGCTACATCCATCACTAAATCTATCACTACATCCATCACTACATCTATCCCTACATACATCACTACATCTATCCCTACATCCATCACTACATCTATCACTACATCTATCACTACATCTATCCCTACATCTATCCCTACATCTATCGCTACATCTACCACTACATCCATCACTACATCTATCCCTACATCCATCACTACATCTATCACTACATCTATCCCTACATCTATCGTTACATCTATCACTACATCTATCCCTACATCTGTCCCTACATCTATCGCTACATCTATCACTACATCCATCACTACATCTATTCCTACATTTATCCCCAAATCTATCACTACATCTATCGCTACATCTATCCCTACATCTATCGCTACATCTATCGCTACATCTATCACTACATCCACCACTACATCTATCCCTACACACATCAATCACTACATCTATCACTAAATCTATCACTACATCCATCACTACATCTATCCCTACATACATCACTACATCTATCACTACATCCATCACTACATCTATTCCTACATCTATCCCCAAATCTATCACTACATCTATCGCTACATCTATCCCTACATCAATCCCTACATCTATCGCTACATCTATCACTACATCCATCACTACATCTATCCCTACATCGATCGCTACATCCACCACTACATCTATCTCTACACACATCACTACATCTATCACTAAATCTATCACTACATCCATCACTACATCTATCCCTACATACATCACTACATCCATCACTACATCCATCACTACATCTATCCCTACATCTATCCACACATCTATCGCTACATCCATCACTACATCTATCACTACATCTATCACTACACCTATCCCTACATCTATCGCTACATCTATCCCTCCATCTATCGCTACATCTATCGCTACATCTATCCCTACACACATCACTACATCTATCACTAAATCTATCAATACATCCATCACTACATCTATCCCTACATACATCACTACATCTATCACTACATCCATCACTACATCTATTCCTACATCTATCCCAAATTTATCACTACATCTATCGCTACATCTATCCCTACATCAATCCCTACATCGATCGCTACATCTATCACTACATCCATCACTACATCTATCCCTACATCGATCGCTACATCTATCCCTACATCTAGCCCTACATACATCACTACATCTATCACTACATCTATCACTACATCCATCACTACATCCATCACTACATCTATCCCTACATCTATCCATACATCTATCGCTACATCCATCACTACATCTATCACTACATCTATCGCTACATCTATCGCTACATCTATCACTACATCCACCACTACATCTATCTCTACACACATCACTACATCTATCCCTACATCTATCCCTACATCTATCCCTACATCTATCGCTACATCTATCACTACATCTATCCCTACATCTGTCCCTACATCTATCCCTACATCTATCGCTACATCTATCACTACATCTATCACTACATCCATCACTACATCTATCACTACATCCATCACTACATCCATCACTACATCTATCACTACATCTATCACTACACCTATCCCTACATCTATCGCTACATCGATCCCTACATCTATCACTACATCTATCCCTACATCTATCCCTATATCTATCCCTACGTCTATCGCTACATCTATCACTACATCCACCACTACATCTATCCCTACACACATCACTACATCTATCCCTACATCTATCGCTACATCCATCACTAAATCTATCACTACATCCATCACTACATCTATCCCTACATACATCACTACATCTATCCCTACATCCATCACTACATCTATCACTACATCCATCACTACATCTATCCCTACATCTATCGCTACATCTACCACTACATCCATCACTACATCTATCCCTACATACATCACTACATCTATCACTACATATATCACTCCATCTATCCCTACATCTATCGTTACATCTATCACTACATCTATCCCTACATCTGTCCCTACATCTATCCCTACATCTATCGCTACATCTATCACTACATCCATCACTACATCTATTCCTACATCTATCCCCAAATCTATCACTACATCTATTGCTACATCTATCCCTACATCTATCGCTACATCTATCGCTACATCTATCACTACATCCACCACTACATCTATCTCTACACACCACTACATCTATCACTAAATCTATCACTACATCCATCACTACATCTATCCCTACATACATCACTACATCTATCACTACATCCATCACTACATCTATTCCTACATCTATCCCCAAATCTATCACTACATCTATCACTACATCTATCCCTACATCTATCCCTACATCTATCGCTACATCTATCACTACATCCACCACTACATCTATCCCTACACACATCACTACATCTATCCCTACATCTATCGCTACATCCATCACTAAATCTATCACTACATCCATCACTACATCTATCCCTACATACATCACTACATCTATCCCTACATCCATCACTACATCTATCACTACATCCATCACTACATCTATCCCTACATCTATCCCTACATCTATCGCTACATCTACCACTACATCCATCACTACATCTATCCCTACATACATCACTACATCTATCACTACATATATCACTACATCTATCCCTACATCTATCGTTACATCTATCACTACATCTATCCCTACATCTGTCCCTACATCTATCCCTACATCTATCGCTACATCTATCACTACATCCATCACTACATCTATTCCTACATCTATCCCCAAATCTATCACTACATCTATCGCTACATCTATCCCTACATCTATCGCTACATCTATCGCTACATCTATCACTACATCCACCACTACATCTATCTCTACACACATCACTACATCTATCACTAAATCTATCACTACATCCATCACTACATCTATCCCTACATACATCACTACATCTATCACTACATCCATCACTACATCTATTCCTACATCTATCCCCAAATCTATCACTACATCTATCGCTACATCTATCCCTACATCTATCGCTACATCTATCGCTACATCTATCACTACATCCACCACTACATCTATCCCTACACACATCACTACATCTATCACTAAATCTATCACTACATCCATCACTACATCTATCCCTACATACATCACTACATCTATCACTACATCCATCACTACATCTATTCCTACATCTATCCCAAATTTATCACTACATCTATCGCTACATCTATCCCTACATCAATCCCTACATCTATCGCTACATCTATAACTACATCCATCACTACATCTATCCCTACATCGATCGCTACATCGATCCCTACATCTATCACTACATCTATCCCTACATCTATCCCTATATCTATCCCTACGTCTATCGCTACATCTATCACTACATCCACCACTACATCTATCCCTACACACATCACTACATCTATCCCTACATCTATCGCTACATCCATCACTAAATCTATCACTACATCCATCACTACATCTATCCCTACATACATCACTACATCTATCCCTACATCCATCACTACATCTATCACTACTTCCATCACTACATCTATCCCTACATCTATCGCTACATCTACCACTACATCCATCACTACATCTATCCCTACATACATCACTACATCTATCACTACATATATCACTCCATCTATCCCTACATCTATCGTTACATCTATCACTACATCTATCCCTACATCTGTCCCTACATCTATCCCTACATCTATCGCTACATCTATCACTACATCCATCACTACATCTATTCCTACATCTATCCCCAAATCTATCACTACATCTATTGCTACATCTATCCCTACATCTATCGCTACATCTATCGCTACATCTATCACTACATCCACCACTACATCTATCTCTACACACATCACTACATCTATCACTAAATCTATCACTACATCCATCACTACATCTATCCCTACATACATCACTACATCTATCACTACATCCATCACTACATCTATTCCTACATCTATCCCCAAATCTATCACTACATCTATCACTACATCTATCCCTACATCTATCCCTACATCTATCGCTACATCTATCACTACATCCACCACTACATCTATCCCTACACACATCACTACATCTATCCCTACATCTATCACTACATCTATCGCTACATCCATCACTAAATCTATCACTACATCCATCACTACATCTATCCCTACATACATCACTACATCTATCCCTACATCCATCACTACATCTATCACTACATCCATCACTACATCTATCCCTACATCTATCCCTACATCTATCGCTACATCTACCACTACATCCATCACTACATCTATCCCTACATACATCACTACATCTATCACTACATATATCACTACATCTATCCCTACATCTATCGTTACATCTATCACTACATCTATCCCTACATCTGTCCCTACATCTATCCCTACATCTATCGCTACATCTATCACTACATCCATCACTACATCTATTCCTACATCTATCCCCAAATCTATCACTACATCTATCGCTACATCTATCCCTACATCTATCGCTACATCTATCGCTACATCCACCACTACATCCATCTCTACACACATCACTACATCTATCACTAAATCTATCACTACATCCATCACTACATCTATCCCTACATACATCACTACATCTATCACTACATCCATCACTACATCTATTCCTACATCTATCCCCAAATCTATCACTACATCTATCGCTACATCTATCCCTACATCTATCGCTACATCTATCGCTACATCTATCACTACATCCACCACTACATCTATCCCTACACACATCACTACATCTATCACTAAATCTATCACTACATCCATCACTACATCTATCCCTACATACATCACTACTTCTATCACTACATCCATCACTACATCTATTCCTACATCTATCCCAAATTTATCACTACATCTATCGCTACATCTATCCCTACATCAATCCCTACATCTACCGCTACATCTATAACTACATCCATCACTACATCTATCCCTACATCGATCGCTACATCTATCCCTACATCTAGCCCTACATACATCACTACATCTATCACTACATCTATCACTACATCCATCACTACATCCATCACTACATCTATCCCTACATCTATCCATACATCTATCGCTACATCCATCACTACATCTATCACTACATCTATCACTACACCTATCCCTACATCAATCGCTACATCTATCCCTCCATCTATCGCTACATCTATCGCTACATCTATCACTACATCCACCACTACATCTATCCCTACACACATCACTACATCTATCCCTACATCTATCCCTACATCTATCGCTACATCTATCCCTACATCTGTCCCTACATCTATCCCTACATCTATCGCTACATCTATCACTACATCTATCACTACATCCATCACTACATCTATCACTACATCCATCACTACATCCATCACTACATCTATCACTACACCTATCCCTACATCTATCGCTACATCGATCCCTACATCTATCACTACATCTATCCCTACATCTATCCCTACATCTATCCCTACGTCTATCGCTACATCTATCACTACATCCACCACTACATCTATCCCTACACACATCACTACATCTATCCCTACATCTATCCCTACATCTATCGCTACATCCATCACTAAATCTATCACTACATCCATCACTACATCTATCCCTACATACATCACTACATCTATCCCTACATCCATCACTACATCTATCACTACATCCATCACTACATCTATCCTTACATCTATCCCTACATCTATCGCTACATCTACCACTACATCCATCACTACATCTATCCCTACATACATCACTACATCTATCACTACATATATCACTCCATCTATCCCTACATCTATCGTTACATCTATCACTACATCTATCCCTACATCTGTCCCTACATCTATCCCTACATCTATCGCTACATCTATCACTACATCCATCACTACATCTATTCCTACATCTATCCCCAAATCTATCACTACATCTATTGCTACATCTATCCCTACATCTATCGCTACATCTATCGCTACATCTATCACTACATCCACCACTACATCTATCTCTACACACATCACTACATCTATCACTAAATCTATCACTACATCCATCACTACATCTATCCCTACATACATCACTACATCTATCACTACATCCATCACTACATCTATTCCTACATCTATCCCCAAATCTATCACTACATCTATCACTACATCTATCCCTACATCTACCACTACATCTATCACTAAATCTATCACTACATCCATCACTACATCTATCCCTACATACATCACTACATCTATCCCTACATCTATCCCTACATCTATCGCTACATCTATCACTACATCCATCACTACATCTATCACTACATCCATCACTACATCTATCCCTACATCTATCCCTACATCTATCCCTACATCTATCCCTACATCTATCACTACATCCATCACTACATCTATCCCTACATCCATCACTACATCTATCACTACATCTATTCCTACATCTATCCCCAAATCTATCACTACATCTATCGCTACATCTATCCCTACATCTATCCCTACATCTATCGCTACATCTATCACTACATCCATCACTACATCTATCCCTACATCTATCGCTACATCCATCACTACATCTATCACTACATCTATCACTACACCTATCCCTACATCTATCGCTACATCTATCGCTACATCCATCACTAAATCTATCACTACATCTATCCCTACATCCATCACTACATCGATCACTACATCCATCACTATATCTATCCCTACATCTATCCCTACATCTATCGCTACATCTACCACTACATCCATCACTACATCTATCCCTACATACATCACTACATCTATCACTACATATATCACTACATCTATCCCTACATCTATCGCTACATCTATCACTACTTCTATCCCTACATCTGTCCCTACATCTATCCCTACATCTATCGCTACATCTATCACCACATCCATCACTACATCTATTCCTACATCTATCCCCAAATCTATCACTACATCTATCGCTACATCTATCCCTACATCTATCCCTACATCTATCGCTACATCTATCACTACATCCATCACTACATCAATCCCTACACACTACATCTATCACTAAATCCATCCCTACATCTATGACTACATATATCACTACATCTATCACTACATCTATCCCTACATCCATCACTACATCTATCACTACATCCATCACTACATCTCTTCCTACATCTATCCCCAAATCTATCGCTACATCTATCGCTACATCTATCGCTACATCTATCCCTACATCTATCCCTACATATATCACTACATCTATCCCTACATCTCTCACTAAATCTATCCCTACATCTATCCCTACATCTATCACTATATCACTACAGATATCACTACATCTATCCCTACATCTATCACTACATCTATCACTACATGTATCACTACATCTATCCCTACATCTATCATTAAATCTATCCCTACATCTATCACTACATCCACCACTACATCTATCCCTACATACATCACTACATCTATCACTTCATCTATCACTATATCACTACATCTATTACAATATCACTACATCTATCATTATATCTATCACTATATCACTACATCTATTACAATATCACTATATCTATCACTATATCACTACATCTATTACAATATCACTACATCTATCACTACATCTATCACTATATCACTACATCTATTACAATATCACTACATCTATCACTATATCACTACTTCTATCACTATATCACTACATCTATCACTATATCTATCACTATATCACTATTTATATCACTACATCTATCACTATATCACTACTTATATCACTATATCACTACATACATCACTACATCTATCACTATATCACTACTTATATCACTACATCTATCACTATATCACTACTTATATCACTATATCACTACATCTATCACTATATCACTACTTATATCACTACATCTATCACTACATCTATCACTATATCACTACATCTATCCCTACAACTATCACTATATCACTACATCTATCACTACATCACTACTTATATCACTACATCTATCACTATATCACTACTTCTATCGCTATATGACTACATCTATCCCCAAATATATCACTACATATATCACTACATCTATCACTATATCACTACTTCTATCACTATATCACTACATATATCACTATATCTATCCCTACATCTATCACTACATATATCACTACATCTATCACTATATCACTACATATATCACTATATCACTACTTCTATCACTACATATATCACTATATCTATCACTACATCTATCCCCAAATATATAACTACATCTATCACTACATATATCACTTATTAGTCCCACATGGGGAAATGTATTCTCTGCATTTTACCATCCTCCGTAATTAAGGAGCAGTGTGCTTCTGTGAGGCGCCCGGCGAGCAATTGGAGGTTCAGGGTCTGGCTCAAGGACTCTGAGACATGTGGACTATGGGGAGACCAGGGATCCACACGCTACCTTGTGGTTTCAGGACGACCACTCTACTCATGAGCTACAGCCGTCCCTTCTAGATGACCTCCTCCTGAGGACCTTCTCCTGAGAGCCTCCTACCTCCTCCTGAGGACCTCCTTCTGAGGGCCTCCTACCTCTTCCTGTGGGCCTCCTACCTCTTCCTGTGGACCTCCTACCTCCTCCTAAAGACCTCCTCCTGAGGGCCTTCTCCTGAGGGCCTCCTACCTCTTCCTGTGGACCTCCTACCTCCTCCTGAGGACCTCCTACCTCCTCCTAAAGACCTCCTCCTGAGGGCCTTCTCCTGAGGGCCTCCTACCTCTTCCTGTGGACCTCCTACCTCCTCCTGAGGGCCTCCTACCTCCTCCTGAGGGCCTCCTACCTCTTCCTGTGGACCTCCTACCTCCTCCTGAGGGCCTCCTACCTCCTCATGAGGGCCTCCTACCTCTTCCTGTGGACCTCCTACCTCTTCCTGAGGACCTCCTACCTCCTCCTGAGGGCCTTCTACCTCCTCCTGAGGACCTTCTCCTGAGGGCCTCCTACCTCCTCCTGAGGACCTCCTACCTCTTCCTGAGGACCTCCTACCACCTCTTGAGGACCTCCTACCTCCTCCTGAGGACCTCCTACATCCTCCTGAGGGCCTCTTCGTGGTGCTGCCAGTATATGCTCCTGTGAGAAGAAGTACTGACCTGCAGCCAGAGTTTATCGTGCTGAGACCATTTCCCTCCGGCGGTGCACTGAAACGTAGCATTCTGACCCACGTTGACCTCCACGTTCTGCAGGCGCAGGAAGTGAGGAGCTTTACCTGCAGCACAGAAACACAGTGCGTAAACATTCAGGCACAATATTCCGTCAAAAGAAAGCAGATAAAAAAAGGCAATTGTTTTGCTTCTATTTGAACCAATTTTGTTGGGACGATATCTGAATGATCTCAAAAAGGAACTATTGCTTTTGCTTTTTGACCTTTAAATCTGCAGATGAAGCTGATTTAAGCGTTTTGTATCTTCTCATTGTGATTTATAGCACGACAGCATAACTGTATGAATTAAATTCATTCTGTGTAAGAATGTCTTCATGTTTTCATGTGTTAAAGCCCTGAACGAGTCCATGTGGTCCACAAGAGCTTAGCCTAACCCTAAAACCCTAAAACACAAAAACCCTAAAACTCTAAAACCCTAAAACCCTAAAACTCTAAAACCCTAAAACACTAAAACCCTAAAACCCTAAAACTCTTAAACCCTAAAACACAAAAACCCTAAAACCCTAAAACACAAAAACACTAAAACCCTAAAACTCTAAAACCCTAAAACTCTAAAACCCTAAAACCCTAAAACTCTAAAACACTAAAACCCTTGAAACTCAGCGGAGGGATATGAAGTCAGTGAAAAGTCTTTCTTCAAGTCCCGTTGTTGCAGAGTTAAAGTGTGTTCTTTTGTTTTCTTCTTCTTTCATCTCAGGTTTGTGTTTCATACTTAGAAAGTAGAATTTATAAGTTGATAGAGAGACCTCCACTCCCTTCCACTCGCTTCCCATCCCATGAACTCACACTTTGACTAATCTGATCCGTGATTGGCTCAGAGGAGCTTGACTTCTGGGCCAACTGATCAGAGACCAGCAGGAAGAGACAGAAACAGGAAGAGAAGACAGAACCATCTGAACAACTGAGAAGAAACAGCAAACCTCATAATGAGAGTACACACTTAGATGAGAGTACACTCTGAGAGTACACACTGAGATGAGAGTACACTCTGAGAGTACACACTTAGATGAGAGTACACTCTGAGAGTACACACTTAGATGAGAGTACACTCTGAGAGTACACACTTAGATGAGAGTACACTCTGAGAGTACACACTGAGATGAGAGTACACTCTGAGAGTACACACTTAGATGAGAGTACACTCTGAGAGTACACACTTAGATGAGAGTACACTCTGAGAGTACACACTGAGATGAGAGTACACTCTGAGAGTACACACTTAGATGAGAGTACACTCTGAGAGTACACACTGAGATGAGAGTACACTCTGAGAGTACACACTTAGATGAGAGTACACTCTGAGAGTACACACTGAGATGAGAGTACACTCTGAGAGTACACACTTAGATGAGAGTACACTCTGAGAGTACACATTTAGATGAGAGCACACTTTGAGAGTACACACTTAGATGAGAGTACACTCTGAGAGTACACACTGAGAGTACACACTTAGATGAGAGTACACTCTGAGAGTACACATTTAGATGAGAGTACACTCTGAGAGTACACAATTAGATGAGAGTACACTCTGAGAGTACACATTTAGATGAGAGTACACTCTGAGAGTACACACTTAGATGAGAGTACACTCTGAGAGTACACACTTAGATGAGAGTACACTCTGAGAGTACACACTGAGATGAGAGTACACTCTGAGAGTACACACTTAGATGAGAGTACACTCTGAGAGTACACACTTAGATGAGAGTACACTCTGAGAGTACACACTGAGATGAGAGTACACTCTGAGAGTACACACTTAGATGAGAGTACACTCTGAGAGTACACACTGAGATGAGAGTACACTCTGAGAGTACACACTTAGATGAGAGTACACTCTGAGAGTACACACTGAGATGAGAGTACACTCTGAGAGTACACACTTAGATGAGAGTACACTCTGAGAGTACACATTTAGATGAGAGCACACTTTGAGAGTACACACTTAGATGAGAGTACACTCTGAGAGTACACACTGAGAGTACACACTTAGATGAGAGTACACTCTGAGAGTACACATTTAGATGAGAGTACACTCTGAGAGTACACACTTAGATGACAGTACACTCTGAGAGTACACACTTAGATGAGAGTACACTCTGAGAGTACACACTTAGATGAGAATACACTCTGAGAGTACACATTTAGATGAGAGTACACTTTGAGAGTACACACTTAGATGAAAGTACACTCTGAGAGTACACATTTAGATGAGAGTACACTCTGAGAGTACACACTTAGATGAGAGTACACTTTGAGAGTACACACTTAGATGAGAGCACACTCTGAGAGTACACACTTAGATGAGAGTACACTCTGAGAGTACACACAGAGTACACACTGAGAGTTCACACTTAGATGAGAGTACACTCTGAGAGTACACATTTAGATGAGAGTACATTCTGAGAGTACACACTTAGATGAGAGTACACTCTGAGAGTACACACTTAGATGAGAGTACACTCTGAGAGTACACATTTAGATGAGAGTACACTCTGAGAGTACACACTTAGATGAGAGTACACTCTGAGAGTACACACTTAGATGAGAGTACACTCTGAGAGTACACACTTAGATGAGAATACACTCTGAGAGTACACATTTAGATGAGAGTACACTCTGAGAGTACACACTTAGATGAGAGTACACTCTGAGAGTACACACTTAGATGAGAGTACACTCTGAGAGTACACATTTAGATGAGAGTACACTCTGAGAGTACACACTTAGATGAGAGTACACTTTGAGAGTACACACTTAGATGAGAGTACACTCTGAGAGTACACACAGAGTACACACTGAGAGTTCACACTTAGATGAGAGTACACTCTGAGAGTACACATTTAGATGAGAGTACACTCTGAGAGTACACACTTAGATGAGAGTACACTCTGAGAGTACACACTTAGATGAGAGTACACTCTGAGAGTACACATTTAGATGAGAGTACACTCTGAGAGTACACACTTAGATGAGAGTACACTCTGAGAGTACACACTTAGATGAGAGTACACTCTGAGAGTACACACTTAGATGAGAATACACTCTGAGAGTACACATTTAGATGAGAGTACACTCTGAGAGTACACATTTAGATGAGAGTACACACTTAGATGAGAATACACTCTGAGAGTACACATTTAGATGAGAGTACACTCTGAGAGTACACATTTAGATGAGAGTACACACTTAGATGAGAGTACACTCTGAGAGTACACTCTGAGAGTACACACTTAGATGAGAGTACACTCTGAGAGTACACACTTAGATGAGAGTACACTCTGAGAGTACACTCTGAGAGTACACACTTAGATGAGAGTACACTCTGAGAGTACACATTTAGATGAGAGTACACACTTAGATGAGAGTACAGTCTGAGAGTACACACTTAGATGAGAGTACACACTTAGATGAGAGTGCAGTCTGAGAGTACACACTTAGATGAGAGTACACACTTAGATGAGAGTACACACTTAGATGAGAGTACAGTCTGAGAGTACACACTTAGATGAGAGTACACACTTAGATGAGAGTACACACTTAGATGAGAGTACACTCTGAGAGTACACACAGAGTACACTCTGAGAGTACACACTTAGATGAGAGTACACTCTGAGAGTACACATTTAGATGAGAGTACACTCTGAGAGTACACACTTAGATGAGAGTACACTCTGAGAGTACACTCTTAGATGAGAGTACACTCTGAGAGTACACACTTAGATGAGAATACACTCTGAGAGTACACATTTAGATGAGAGTACACTCTGAAAGTACACACTTAGATGAGAGTACACTCTGAGAGTACACATTTAGATGAGAGTACACACTTAGATGAGAATACACTCTGAGAGTACACATTTAGATGAGAGTACACTCTGAGAGTACACATTTAGATGAGAGTACACTCTGAGAGTACACATTTAGATGAGAGTACACACTTAGATGAGAGTACACTCTGGGAGTACACTCTGAGAGTACACTCTTAGATGAGAGTACACTCTGAGAGTACACACTTAGATGAGAGTACACTCTGAGAGTACACTCTGAGAGTACACACTTAGATGAGAGTACACTCTGAGAGTACACATTTAGATGAGAGTACACACTTAGATGAGAGTACAGTCTGAGAGTACACACTTAGATGAGAGTACACACTTAGATGAGAGTACACACTTAGATGAGAGTACAGTCTGAGAGTACACACTTAGATGAGAGTACACACTTAGATGAGAGTACACACTTAGATGAGAGTACAGTCTGAGAGTACACACTTAGATGAGAGTACACATTTAGATGAGAGTACACACTTAGATGAGAGTACACATTTAGATGAGAGTGCACTCTGAGAGTACACATTTAGATGAGAGTACACACTTAGATGAGAGTACAGTCTGAGAGTACACACTTAGATGAGAGTACACACTTAGATGAGAGTACACACTTAGATGAGAGTACACACTTAGATGAGAGTACAGTCTGAGAGTACACACTTAGATGAGAGTACACATTTAGATGAGAGTACACTCTGAGAGTACACACAAGTAGGACACAGTAATGAAGAGGAAGGTTGGACCTTCATCACTGCCTCTGCTCTGTCTGCAGGCCTCACAATTTGTCCTTGACAACCTGTGTGTGTGTGTGTGTGTGTGTGTGTGTGTGTGTGTGTGTGTGTGTGTGTGTGTGTGTGTGTGTGTGTGTGTGTGTGTGTGTGTGTGTTACACTTACGACACGGGTGAGCCAGAACTCGAATGTCGTCAATGGCGATGAAACCGGGATGTCCTTGAACTGAAACAGCTTCAAATATTACCTGAGAGGAAGGAAGGAAGGAAGGAAGGAAGGAAGGAAGGAAGGAATGAAGGAAGGAAGGAAGGAATCAGGGTGAGTCTCTTTTCTCTGAAAGTAAAACAAAACATCTTGACGCCCCTGTGAAGCTCATAGGGAAACCCCAGGGGAACGTTCCAGTGACTGTCACAAACTCTTCCTCTCTCCTCTTCCTCTTCTGTATCCATCCTTAAGCCGAGCACATGTTCTGCTCCGTCTGCTCATCTTCCTCTCCTGTCCTCTCCTACTCCTCCTCCGCTCCTCCCTCTATACATCTTTCTCTCTTCTCCTCATTTCCTTCTTTTTAATTGTGCTGTTTTGTGTCTTTCTCCTTCGTCACGTTTTCTTTACCACAAACTCAGAGAGGCAGGAAGTCAGCAGGGCAGTGAAGAGGTCACACACACACACACACACACACACACACACACACACACACACACACACACACACACCTGGTAGGAGTTGGGCCAGAAAGTGGAGATGGCGAGCTCCGCCTTCAGCCAGCCCTCGGTCAGCGTTCCCGAGGCGTTCCAGACCGGGTTTCCTTGAGCTCCTCCATTCACCTGCAGACACAAAGGTTCAAGAGAAGTGATTTATAGGTGATGTCATCAGTACTGTACAGGTGATGTCATCATTACTGTACAGGTGATGTTATCACTACTGTACAGGTGATGTCATCATCACTGTACAGGTGATGTCATCATTACTGTACAGGTGATATGTGATGTCATCATTACTGTACAGTAGTGAAGAATGATGTGAGCTGTACGAGCTCACATGATGACTTCCTGTATGAGCTCACATCATGATGACTTCCTGTATGAGCTCACATGATGACTTCCTGTACGAGCTCACATGATGACTTCCTGTATGAGCTCACATCATGATGACTTCCTGTATGAGCTCACATGATGACTTCCTGTACGAGCTCACATGATGACTTCCTGTATGAGCTCACATCATGATGACTTCCTGTATGAGCTCACATGATGACTTCCTGTACGAGCTCACATGATGACTTCCTGTATGAGCTCACATCATGATGACTTCCTGTATGAGCTCACATCATGATGACTTCCTGTACGAGCTCACATGATGACTTCCTGTACGAGCTCACATCATGATGACCTTCTGTATGAGCTCACATCATCATGATGACTTCCTGTATGAGCTCACATCATCATCATGACTTCCTGTACGAGCTCACATCATGATGACTTCCTGTATGAGCTCACATCTTCATGACTTCCTGTATGAGCTCACATTATCATGATGACTTCCTGTATGAGCTCACATCTTCATGACTTCCTGTATGAGCTCACATTATCATGATGACTTCCTGTACGAGCTCACATCATGATGACTTCCTGTATGAGCTCACATCATCATGACTTCCTGTATGAGCTCACATCATCATCATGACTTCCTGTATGAGCTCACATTATCATGATGACTTCCTGTATGAGCTCACATCATCATCATGACTTCCTGTATGAGCTCATATCATCATGACTTCCTGTACGAGCTCACATCATCATGATGACTTCCTGTATGAGCTCACATCATGATGACTTCCTGTATGAGCTCACATCATGATGACTTCCTGTATGAGCTCACATCATGATGACTTCCTGTATGAGCTCACATCATGATGACTTCCTGTATGAGCTCACATCATGATGACTTCCTGTATGAGCTCACATCATGATGACTTTGTGTATGAGCTCACATCATGATGACTTCCTGTATGAGCTCACATCATGATGACTTCCTGTATGAGCTCACATCATCATGACTTCCTGTATGAGCTCACATCATGATGACTTCCTGTATGAGCTCACATCATGATGACTTCCTGTATGAGCTCACATCATCATGATGACTTCCTGTATGAGCTCACATCATCATGATGACTTCCCGTATGAGCTCACATCATGATGACTTCCTGTATGAGCTCACATCATCATGATGACTTCCTGTATGAGCTCACATCATCATGACTTCCTGTATGAGCTCACATCATCATGATGACTTCCTGTATGAGCTCACATCATGATGACTTCCTGTATGAGCTCACATCATCATGACTTCCTGTACGAGCTCACATCATGATGACCTCCTGTATGAGCTCACATCATCATGATGACTTCCTGTACGAGCTCACATCATGATGACTTCCTGTATGAGCTCACATCATCATGATGACTTCCTGTATGAGCTCACATCATCATGACTTCCTGTATGAGCTCACATCATCATGATGACTTCCTGTATGAGCTCACATCATGATGACTTCCTGTACGAGCTCACATCATGATGACTTCCTGTATGAGCTCACATCATCATGATGACTTCCTGTATGAGCTCACATCATCATGACTTCCTGTATGAGCTCACATCATCATGATGACTTCCTGTATGAGCTCACATTATCATGATGACTTCCTGTATGAGCTCACATCATCATCATGACTTCCTGTATGAGCTCACATCATCATGACTTCCTGTACGAGCTCACATCATCATGATGACTTCCTGTATGAGCTCACATCATGATGACTTCCTGTATGAGCTCACATCATGATGACTTCCTGTATGAGCTCACATCATGATGACTTCCTGTATGAGCTCACATCATGATGACTTCGTGTATGAGCTCACATCATGATGACTTCCTGTATGAGCTCACATCATGATGACTTTGTGTATGAGCTCACATCATGATGACTTCCTGTATGAGCTCACATCATGATGACTTCCTGTATGAGCTCACATCATCATGACTTCCTGTATGAGCTCACATCATGATGACTTCCTGTATGAGCTCACATCATGATGACTTCCTGTATGAGCTCACATCATCATGATGACTTCCTGTATGAGCTCACATCATCATGATGACTTCCCGTATGAGCTCACATCATGATGACTTCCTGTATGAGCTCACATCATCATGATGACTTCCTGTATGAGCTCACATCATCATGACTTCCTGTATGAGCTCACATCATCATGATGACTTCCTGTATGAGCTCACATCATGATGACTTCCTGTATGAGCTCACATCATCATGACTTCCTGTACGAGCTCACATCATGATGACTTCCTGTATGAGCTCACATCATCATGATGACTTCCTGTACGAGCTCACATCATGATGACTTCCTGTATGAGCTCACATCATCATGATGACTTCCTGTATGAGCTCACATCATCATGACTTCCTGTATGAGCTCACATCATCATGATGACTTCCTGTATGAGCTCACATCATGATGACTTCCTGTACGAGCTCACATCATGATGACTTCCTGTATGAGCTCACATCATCATGATGACTTCCTGTATGAGCTCACATCATCATGACTTCCTGTATGAGCTCACATCATCATGATGACTTCCTGTATGAGCTCACATCATGATGACTTCCTGTATGAGCTCACATCATCATGACTTCCTGTACGAGCTCACATCATGATGACTTCCTGTATGAGCTCACATCATCATGATGACTTCCTGTACGAGCTCACATCATCATGACTTCCTGTATGAGCTCACATCATCATGATGACTTCCTGTATGAGCTCACATCATCATGATGACTTCCTGTATGAGCTCACATCATGATGACTTCCTCTATGGGCTCACATCATGATGACTTCCTGTATGAGCTCACATCATGATGACTTCCTGTATGAGCTCACATCATCATGATGACTTCCTGTATGAGCTCACATCATCATGACTTCCTGTACGAGCTCACATCATGATGACTTCCTGTATGAGCTCACATCATCATGATGACTTCCTGTACGAGCTCACATCATCATGACTTCCTGTATGAGCTCACATCATCATGATGACTTCCTGTATGAGCTCACATCATCATGATGACTTCCTGTATGAGCTCACATCATGATGACTTCCTCTATGGGCTCACATCATGATGACTTCCTGTATGAGCTCACATCATGATGACTTCCTGTATGAGCTCACATCATCATGATGACTTCCTGTATGAGCTCACATCATGATGACTTCCTGTATGGGCTCACATCATGATGACTTCCTGTACGAGCTCACATCATCATCATGACTTCCTATACGAGCTCACATCATGATGACTTCCTGTATGAGCTCACATGATGACTTCCTGCACGAGCTCACACCATGATGACTTCCTGTACGAGTTCTGAGAGCTTCTCGAGCCGTAACTTGAACACTGCAGGCGCAGCTGATCACCCGTTTCACAGACATAGACTATCACCTGCTGCATGCCGCTGTTCTTAAGTTTATTTAGCTCTTAAGAAACTTATGGATGTGTTGAAAGCATTCATAACTATATGCCAGTGTTATCAGTACACCATACATATCATTATTGTAGAACATGATTAAGGTGATCGTGATAAGAATACAGAGAATCACACACAATTTATTTTCACTGCTTCAATTGATTGAATTTCTGATTATGAATAATACATACATACTGATCCGCCCATACACATATTCAAACTCCTAGTTATATGGTAATCTACACATACATGTATATACACATATATTGTACATGATACATATGTGCATACAGTATACATATATCCTCATAAGTATATATTCATTTGTATACTACTGCCAGCAGGCACATTTAAATAAATATAATCTGATTGATTTGGGTGATGAAGCACTTAAAATGAGCCGATACATTTTCCCAACACTGACGCATTGAACTTGATATTTTGCGATGCTTATGTCTAGCGGTGACGGTGTTAAGCTCCGTTCACACCAAAAGCGTTTTTAGTGTGAATGCAGCTTTAGACTTTGACATGATTAAGGTCTTGACTTCCTCATATGCGTTCATGATCGTCTCCTGCTTGTCAGCGGAGAAAAAAGTGTCCTGTCCTTTGAGTTTATTTGCCATTGTACTGATAGAGGATCATGGAATCTGTGTTAGATTTTTTCCCCCTCTTTTGAAGCAAATAGCCTGACGTCAATCATCTCGGTAATTTAAGATGGATAATAGGACATTTGATCGACTTTGTTGAACCACGTACGAGAAATGGGGCCCCGGACTCTCACACACACACACACACACACACACACACACACACACACACACACACACACACACACACAAACCTTGATGTACACGTTGAGCGTCCCGGGGATGGCTCCGTCCCGGCTGGACAGCGAGTACAGGAAGTCGATGCAGTGGGTGTCGTTCTCCTTCAGGGTGGGCATGTACAGGTGGGCCTTCTGGCCCGAGGCCCGGCCCGACGCGTTCACTACCATGAAAGAGCCTGCAGGGACAGGGACCAGTTAGACCAAGACCACACAGGGGAGCTCCTCATTTAGGAACCATTCTGATCAAACAGCCACGAACATGACGTGGATTCAGCAGTAACCATCATATATATGATTAATAAACAGTAATATGAAGTGGATTCAGCGCCTCAGAGCAGAGGGCTCTGAACATCATAGAGCAGAGGGTTCTTAAGGGTTCTGAACATCTCAGAACAGAGGGTTCTGAAGGGTTCTGGACGCCTCAGAACAGAGGGTTCTGAACGCCTCAGAGCAGAGGGTTCTGAAGGGTTCTGAACGTCTCAGAGCAGAAGGTTCTGAAGGGTTCTGAACGCCTCAGAGCAGAGGGTTCTGAAAGGGTCTGAACGCCTCAGAGCAGAAGGTTCTGAACGTCTCAGAGCTGAAGATGAAGCGACTCGACACGCAGACAAAGTGTGATGAGTGTTTGCCAGACACTCCTCTCACCATGACAACTGTCTCCAGGGGATCAGACGTGTTACAACGTTCACACAAACACACACATTCACACACAAACACCAACGACACAATGAAGAACAGGTGCACTTCAACAAACACACACAGAGACACATAACAAGAGAGACATTTCCATATAATGAAATGTGGCTCTCGATAACAAGCTCTCATTTCACGCGTTGTTCACAGCTGTGAGGTCAGAGAGGAGACATCTGTTGACTGAGAACACCTGAGGAGTCTTCATGTCACCACACACACACACACACACACACACACACACACACACACACACACACACACACACACACACACACACACACTAACTGGGTCAACTCAGTGCAGCAAGCATTCCAGCATACCACACGACACCAGCTGAACTACTGTTAAGAATGTGCTTTTACTTTCCAAAGCGTCTTCATGAAAAGGAGCAGAAGGCTGAGCAAATAATTTAACCCCCGACTGCTGAGGAGGAGCACAGTACACAGCAGTGCTACACAGCAGTGCTACACAGTAGTGCTACACAGCAGTGCTACACAGTAGTGCTACACAGTAGTGCTACACAGCAGTGCTACACAGTAGTGCTACACAGCAGTGCTACACAGTAGTGCTACACAGTAGTGCTACACAGCAGTAGTGCTACACAATAGTGCTACACAGCAGTGCTACACAGTAGTGCTACGCAGTAGTGCTACACAGCAGTAGTGCTACACAGTAGTGCTACGCAGTAGTGCTACACAGCAGTAGTGCTACACAGTAGTGCTACGCAGTAGTGCTACACAGCAGTGCTGCAGGTAGAAAGGAAGGAAGGAAGGAAGGAAGAAAGGAAGGAAGGAAAGTAAGTGAGAAAGTAGGGATGGCGGTAAGGAAGGAAAGTAAGCAGGTTATGACAAGGAGACAGGAAAGGAGGGAGGGAAGCAGGAAAAGGGAGCACTGTGGAGTCCTTCCGCTTCCTGGGCTCCATCATTTCCCAGGACCTCAAGTGGGAGCTGAACATCAGCTCGATCACTAAGAAGGCCCAGCAGAGGATGTTCTTCCTGAGGCAGCTGAGGAAATTCAACCTGCCAAAGAAAATGATGGTGCAGTTCTACACCGTCATCATTGAGTCCATCCTCTGCTCCTCCATCACCGTCTGGTACGCTGCAGCCAATGCCAAGGACAAGGCCAGGCTGCAGCGCATCATCCGCTCTGCGGAGAGGGTGATTGGCTGCAATTTGCCATCCCTCCAGGTCCTGTCCACTTCCAGGTCACTGAAGCGGGCAAGAAAGATCGCAGCTGACCCCTCTCACCCTGGACACAACCTGTTCGTGTCCCTCCCCTCTGGCAGGAGGTTGAGGTCCATCAGGACTAAGACCTCACGCCACACTAACAGTTTCTTCCCGTCGGCAGTCGGGCTCATCAATAGAGCCCGGGTTCCCCACTGACTGACTCTATCACAGGACTATTCACGGACCATTCTTTCGGACCATTTATTTTTATTTATATTTTTATTTTTATTCCTTTCTCTCCTCCTTTTGGACCATTTATTTTTATTTTTATTCCTTTCTCTCCTCCTACCGGTCACTCCACTGCACAATTCATATTTAAACACTCATGCCACATACACTTAACTTTAACTTTATCTTAAACGCACACGTCACTTTAACACACACTTAAATTAATGTTATCTGTTGTCTGAGCACTTTATCCTTATCTGATTTAGACATCATTGCACTCTGTTGCTGTCGTTGATTGTTGTTTGTCTCGTCTAATGTTTAATGTCTAATGTATACACCTTCCGCCCAACTAAATTCCTCGTTTGTGCAAACATTCCTGGCAATAAACAGTTTCTGATTCTGATTCTGATCCTGATTCATACAGGAGCTGTGGTTCAGATGTGACTCGAGACGGATGACAAAATACATTGTTGTTGGGTAAAATTACTCATCATCATCATCATCATCATCATCATCATCATCATCGCAGTCAGGCTCACAAACACCACATTGGTCCTCGGCCCATTTCACACATTTAGTACACTCCATTCCCCTTGAGGTGTGTCTCTCTCTCTCACACACACACACACACACACACACACACACACACACACACACACACACACACACACACACACACACACACACACACACACATTCAGTGTCCTGAATGGGTGAGTATTCTGCAGAGTGTTTCCTGCTCTTCTACTTGTCTCTATCTGACCTCTGACCGGCCATCATCGGTTTCTCGGTTTCTCCTTTGATGTCTTCAGCTGAGACATAACTGTGTCTTCATGTGGGAATGTGGAACAATGTAGGATCAATGTGCCATCAATGGAGCATCAGTGTAGCATCAATGGAGCATCAATGGAGCATCAATGGAGCATCAATGTAGCAACAATGGAGCATCAATGGAGCATCAATGGGGCATCAATGGGGCATCAATGGAGCATCAATGTAGCAACAATGGAGCATCAATGGGGCATCAATGGAGCATCAATGTAGCAACAATGGAGCATCAATGGGGCATCAATGGGGCATCAATGTAGGATACACACTGTGATGATAGTGAACAACACACACTGTGATGATAGTGAACAACACACACTGTGATGATAGTGAACAACACACACTGTGATGATAGTGAACAACACACACTGTGATGATAGTGAACAACACACACTGTGATGATAGTGAACAACACACACTGTGATGATAGTGAACAACACACACTGTGATGATAGTGAACAACACACTGTGATGATAGTGAACAACACACACTGTGATGATAGTGAACAACACACACTGTGATGATAGTGACCTACAGCTACACACATGCAGAGTTCTTTGATAAGATCTCTCTCCATTCATCAGTTCACATCCTGCCTCTCTGCTTTGCCGTTACCTGACAGGTGACAAATCAATAATTGAAGTGCCATTATGGGAGTAATGAATACAAATATCAGTGTGAGTGTGTCCTCCTGTCCGTCCCTTTTTACACCCTGGTCTCTCAGCGCTGCTGCTGCTGTGTGAGCGCTGCTGTGTGAGCGCTGCTGCTGCTGTGTGAGCGCTGCTGCTGCTGTGTGAGCACTGCTGTGTGAGCGCTGCTGCTGTGTGAGCGCTGCTGTGTGAGCGCTGCTGTGTGAGCGCTGCTGTGTGAGCGCTGCTGCTGTGTGAGCGCTGCTGTGTGAGCGCTGCTGTGTGAGCGCTGCTGCTGCTATGTGAGCACTGCTGCTGCTGTGTGAGCGCTGCTGTGTGAGAGCTGCTGTGTGAGCGCTGCTGCTGCTGTGTGAGCGCTGCTGTGTGAGCGCTGCTGCTGCTGTGTGAGAGCTGCTGTGTGAGCACTGCTGCTGCTGTGTGAGAGCTGCTGTGTGAGCGCTGCTGTGTGAGCGCTGCTGCTGCTGTGTGAGCGCTGCTGTGTGAGAGCTGCTGTGTGAGCGCTGCTGTGTGAGAGCTGCTGTGTGAGAGCTGCTGTGTGAGCGCTGCTGCTGCTGTGTGAGCGCTGCTGTGTGAGCGCTGCTGTGTGAGAGCTGCTGTGTGAGCGCTGCTGTGTGAGAGCTGCTGTGTGAGAGCTGCTGTGTGAGCGCTGCTGCTGCTGTGTGAGCGCTGCTGTGTGAGCGCTGCTGTGTGAGAGCTGCTGTGTGAGCGCTGCTGCTGCTGTGTGAGCGCTGCTGTGTGAGCGCTGCTGCTGCTGTGTGAGCACTGCTGCTGCTGTGTGAGCGCTGCTGCTGCTTTGTGAGCGCTGCTGTGTGAGCGCTGCTGCTGCTGTGTGAGCACTGCTGCTGCTGTGTGAGCACTGCTGCTGCTGTGTGAGCGCTTCTGTGTGAGCGCTGCTGCTGTGTGAGCGCTGCTGCTGCTTTGTGAGCGCTGCTGTGTGAGCGCTGCTGTGTGAGCGCTGCTGTGTGAGCACTGCTGCTGCTGTGTGAGCACTGCTGCTGCTGTGTGAGCACTGCTGCTGCTGTGTGAGCGCTTCTGTGTGAGCGCTGCTGCTGTGTGAGCGCTGCTGTGTGAGCGCTGCTGCTGTGTGAGCGCTGCTGTGTGAGCGCTGCTGTGTGAGCGCTTCTGTGTGAGCGCTGCTGCTGCTGTGCGAGCGCTGCTGTGTGAGCGCTGCTGCTGTGTGAGCACTGCTGTATGAGCACTGCTGTGTGAGCACTGCTGCTGTGTGAGCACTGCTGCTGTGTGAGCACTGCTGCTGTGTGAGCGCTGCTGCTGCTGTGTGAGCGCTGCTGTATGAGTGCTGCTGTGTGAGCACTGCTGCTGTGTGAGCGCTGCTGAGACGTGCACATGCATTAGAGACGTGCACGCGCAGCAGAGACGTGCACGCGCAGAGAGGACGAGCAGGAAAAGCAGATATTTGGTGCAGATATCCTATTTTACAAGTATTACTGGGTACATTCACTAGCTCAAAAACACAAATATTGACAATTTGTATAATTTATTAACATTATTATATTTTTTATAATTAATAATCTTATAAATATATATAAATATATATTTTTTATGCATGTCTACACATATACATACATATATAGAATAGAATACTTTATTGTCACGAAAACAACGAAAAACAGTTTAGCAGCTCACATAGAAACATTCACATCACAAGTAGACAGATACATAAGTGGATCATCATAAAGTGCATGTGCCATTGAATATTGTTCAGCAGCTAGTGCTAGTGTCCTCAGCTTTTGGGGGGTTTTATACATTTGACAGCCTGTGGGTAAAAGCTGTTTTGTAGTCTGTTTGTGCGTGTTTTAATTGTCCTTTATCTCCTTCCAGATGGAAGGGGAGCAAACAGTGCATGTTCAGGGTGGGTGGGGTCTTTGGAGATACAGCTGGCTTTTTTACAGAGCCGGCCAGCGTATAGGTCACTGAGGGGGGGTAATGTGGTCCCAATCACTCTTTCTGCCATCCTCACCACCCACTGCAGATCCCTCCTGTCATCCACAGTGCAGCTAGCAGACCACACACACACACACACACACACACACACACACACACACACACACACACACACACACACACACAAACTGAATCCCTTTGCTAGATTTGACCCATGGGAACTCTAAATCCCAAAAGCCCTTGCTGTTTGGGTCACAGGATGTTGACCTATAGGAGATCGAAGCCTGAGCATGTGACACTGTGTGTTTGTGTGTGTGTGTGTGTGTGTGTGTGTGTGTGTGTGTGTGTGTGTGTGTGTGTGTGTGAGACGACGCTCTCACTTTGTAAACTGAACCTGAAAAATGGTCATAAAGTTTTATATTGTTCCCTGAAACGCAGATTTATGACACAATGAATTAAACATCCGTTTCTTAGTGGGACATTGATGACACACACACACACACACACACACACACACACACACACACACACACACACACTAGGCGGCTCCCTATAACACTGGGTTTACGATGGCTCTCCACTATTCCCTGGTCTCCTGCTGTAGCATGAACCTCTACGTAATTAGCTTTTTAATGACTTCTGCATTTCTACACATTTCACTTCTAATTTGCCTTCGCAAGAGGAGGAGGAGGAAGAGGAGGAGAAGGAAGACGGAGAGGAAGAGGGGGAGGAAGAGGAGGAAGAGGAGGAGGAAGAGGAAGAAGAAGAGGAGGAGGAAGAGAAGAGGAAGAAGAAGAAGACAAAGAAGGAAAGGAAGAGGAGGAGGAGGAAGAAGAGAGGAGGAGATGGAGGAAGAGGAGGAGGAGGAGGAGGACGAGGAGAAGAAGGAGGAGGAGGAGGAGGAGGAAGAGAGGACGAGGCGTTGGCAGAGGAGAGGAGGAGGAGGAGGAAGAGAGGAGGAGGAAGAGAAGAGGAGGAGGAGGACAGGTGAGAAAGTAGACAAAACAAAATAAGAGAGGAAGAAAGGATAGAAAGGAGATGTGTTGATGTTCCTCATGTATATAAATAAAGTATCATGTAAATAGAGTAAAGTCTCTCATTTAAAGTGAAGCAGGTTTCTTGTCCAGAAGATTGCTTTGTATATAAAATAATAACAACCTGATGCTATGTGACATAATGTTGTTATTTACAGATGTAGACACTGAGACAGAGCGTCCACTGTTTTTAATATTATCATAATTAAACTTACTGCTCCCTAATAAATAATTTCAATACTCTGCATTAATCGGGTCACTTAGCAAGAACACTTATGGAAGGATTAAGCTTGAAGTGTGTATAATTTTAACTCTATAAAAGTAACAGCACAAAGCAAACATCCAGAATGTGACCATCCAAATGCAGAGTGATTACTTCCCACTGTCTGTCTGTTGTCTGTCTGTTGTCTGTCTGTCCTCCTGTCTGTCTGTCTGTTGTCTGTCTATCTGTCCTCCTGTCTGTCTGTCTGTCTGTTGTCTGTCTATCTGTCCTCCTGTCTGTCTGTCTGTCTGTTGTCTGTCTGTCTGTTGTCTGTCTATCTGTCCTCCTGTCTGTCTGTCTGTCTGTTGTCTGTCTATCTGTCCTCCTGTCTGTCTGTTGTCTGTATGTCTGTTGTCTGTCTGTCGTCTGTATATCTGTTTTCTGTATGTTGTATGTCTGTCTGTCTGTCTGTCTGTTGTATGTCTGTCTGTCTGTATGTTGTCTGTCTGTCTGTTGTCTGTCTGTCTGTCTGTCGTCTGCATATCTGTTTTCTGTCTGTTGTATGTCTGTCTGTCTGTCCTCCTGTCTGTCTGTTGTCTGTCTGTCGTATGTCTGTCTGTCTGTCGTCTGTCTGTTGTATGTCTGCCTGTTGTCTGTATGTCTGTTGTCTGTCTGTTGTATGTCCATCTGTCTGTCTGTTGTCTGTCTATCTGTCTGTCTGTTGTCTGTCTGTCGTCTGTCTGTCTGTGCGCCTGTTGTCTGTCTGTCTGTCTGTCGTCTGTCTATCTGTCTGTTGTCTGTCTGCCGTCTGTCTGTTGTCTGTCTTTCCACCTGTCTGTCTGTCTGTTGTATGTCTGCCTGTTGTCTGTATGTCTGTTGTCTGTCTTTCCACCTGTCTGTCTGTCTGTCTGTTGTATGTCTGCCTGTTGTCTGTATGTCTGTATGTCTGTCTGTAACAGCACAAAGCAAACATCCAGAATGTGACCATCCAAATGCAGTGTGATTACTTCCCACTGTCTGTCTGTTGTCTGTCTGTTGTCTGTCTGTCTGTCCTCCTGTCTGTCTGTCTGTTGCCTGTCTATCTGTCCTCCTGTCTGTCTGTTGTCTGTATGTCTGTTGTCTGTCTGTCGTCTGTATATCTGTTTTCTGTCTGTTGTATGTCTGTCTGTCGTCTGTCTGTCTGTTGTCTGTCTGTCTGTCTGTTGTCTGTCTGTCTGTTGTCTGTATGTCTGTTGTCTGTCTGTCTGTCGTCTGTATATCTGTTTTCTGTCTGTTGTATGTCTGTCTGTTGTCTGCCTGCTGTCCTCCTGTCTGTCTGTTGTCTGTGTATCTGTCCTCCTGTATGTCTGTCTGTTGTCTGTCTATCTGTCCTCCTGTCTGTCTGTCTGTCTGTTGTCTGTCTATCTGTCCTCCTGTCTGTCTGTCGTCTGTATATCTGTTTTCTGTATGTTGTATGTCTGTCTGTCGTATGTATGTCTGTCTGTCTGTCTGTCTGTCTGTTGTCTGTTGTCTGTCTGTCTGTTGTCTGTATGTCTGTTGTCTGTCTGTCTGTCGTCTGTATATCTGTTTTCTGTCTGTTGTATGTCTGTCTGTTGTCTGTCTGTCTGTCCTCCTGTCTGTCTGTTGTCTGTCTGTCGTATATCTGTCTGTCTGTCGTCTGCCTGTTGTATGTCTGCCTGTTGTCTGTATGTCTGTTGTCTGTCTGTTGTATGTCCGTCTGTCTGTCTGTTGTCTGTCTATCTGTCTGTCTGTTGTCTGTCTGTCGTCTGTCTGTCGTCTGTCTGTCGTCTGTCTATCTGTCTGTTGTCTGTCTGCCGTCTGTCTGTCGTCTGTCTGTCTGTCTGTCTGTCTGTCTGTCTTCTGTTGTCTGTCTGTCTGTCTGTCTGTCTGTTGTCTTTCTGTCTGTCTGTCTGTCTGTTTGTCTGTTGTCTGTCTGTCTGTCATCAAGCCTCTCCTCATGTGTTATTCTCAAAACTTCTCACCCACAAATCGCAAATGCAATCAAGTCGTCCTTGACTGAGTCCTCCAATCACAACCGAGATATTTAACCTCTGTCCCATCAGCAGCCACTTGTCACACACACACACACACACACACACACACACACACACACACACACACACACACATATATATATATATATATATATATATATATATATATATATATATATATATATATATATATATATATATATATATTCAATGAATACTGCTGATGAGATTAGAACCATGAAACGAGCCCAGACCAAAGGTCCTGAATAGAGATGAGCTCGTGGAAAGAGCAGACCTACCGGTGGGCAGGGCGGGGTCCATGGTGGGTTTCTCCCAGGAGTTGACCTGTTCCCAGGTGAACCTGTTGGTTCCAAGAGAAACGCTGTATCCACAGCTGTTGTAGGACTCCTCGAAGGTGCAGCCGCCTGAGCAGAGAGAGAAGCATGCACACATTACACACGGTTCACTGAGCATCCTGTACAGAACAAGAGCCCAGAGTCCACCCGGCAGTCCTTCAGAGCAGGGTGGTAGGTCTACTAACAGTCCATCATAGCAGGGTGGTTGGTCTACTAACAGTCCTTCATCATAGCAGGGTGGTAGGTCTACTAACAGTCCTTCATCATAGCAGGGTGGTAGGTCTACTAACAGTCCTTCATAGCAGGGTGGTTGGTCTACTAACAGTCCTTCATCATAGTAGGGTGGTAGGTCTACTAACAGTCCATCATAGCAGGGTGGTAGGTCCACTAACAGTCCTTCATCATAGCAGGGTGGTAGGTCTACTAACAGTCCTTCATAGCAGGGTGGTAGGTCCACTAACAGTCCTTCATCATAGCAGGGTGGTTGGTCTACTAACAGTCCTTCATCATAGCAGGGTGGTAGGTCTACTAACAGTCCTTCATCATAGCAGGGTGGTAGGTCCACTAACAGTCCTTCATCATAGCAGGGTGGTTGGTCTACTAACAGTCCTTCATCATAGTAGGGTGGTAGGTCTACTAACAGTCCATCATAGCAGGGTGGTAGGTCCACTAACAGTCCTTCATCATAGCAGGGTGGTTGGTCTACTAACAGTCCTTCATCATAGCAGGGTGGTAGGTCCACTAACAGTCCTTCATCATAGCAGGGTGGTAGGTCTACTAACAGTCCTTCATCATAGCAGGGTGGTAGGTCCACTAACAGTCCTTCATAGCAGGGTGGTAGGTCTACTAACAGTCCTTCATCATAGCAGGGTGGTTGGTCTACTAACAGTCCTTCATAGCAGGGTGGTAGGTCCACTAACAGTCCTTCATAGCAGGGTGGTAGGTCTACTAACAGTCCTTCATCATAGCAGGGTGGTTGGTCTACTAACAGTCCTTCATAGCAGGGTGGTAGGTCCACTAACAGTCCTTCATAGCAGGGTGGTAGGTCTACTAACAGTCCTTCATCATAGCAGGGTGGTTGGTCTACTAACAGTCCTTCATAGCAGGGTGGTAGGTATACTAACAGTCCTTCAGAGCAGGGTGGTAGGTCTACTAACAGTCCTTCATAGCAGGGTGGTAGGTCTACTAACAGTCCTTCATCATAGCAGGGTGGTTGGTCTACTAACAGTCCTTCATAGCAGGGTGGTAGGTCTACTAACAGTGCTTCATCATAGCAGGGTGGTAGGTCTACAAACAGTCCTTCATAGCAGGGTGGTAGGTCTACTAACAGTCCTTCATCATAGCAGGGTGGTAGGTCTACTAACAGTCCTTCATAGCAGGGTGGTAGGTCTACTAACAGCAGAGAAGAAGAAACTCGGATGATTCACAACTAAGAAGACCAAACACATCACATCCAGCATGCATGCTGCATTAATAATAATAATAATAATAATAATAAGAGTGTGACTCCAATAAACGGCTGATTATAACAATCAAAGATGGGGTTTGATGGAATGAAACTTCTGTGATTCTGCATATTAGCGATGTTTCTAAAGTACATCTCTAATCACCTCAATAAGCTTTAATAAGTGTCTCTGAACTGTTCATCATGTCTTAGTAATGAAGTTATGAGCATGGAGGGATGCCAGTCAGAGTCCGTCAGAGAGAGGAGATGACAGCGTCACATGTCAACATGAGGAAGTCAGTCTCATCGTTATTTCATGGCCTGAATAAAAGAGGTTTTCCGGCGCATTAGCCTGCTGGCCTGCAGCGCTTCTGCAGTCACAATATGCTACGACACACAACGCACAATATGCTCCGACACACAACGCACAATATGCTCCGACACACAACGCATAAAGTGTCCGAATGGGGGAACGTCATCGCTTCATTCATGACATCACGTCATGCTTCCATCTCCTCAGAGCACTTTAAACCTCGTCAGAACTGGAACGTGGAGAACTAGAAGTCCTTTGGTCCTGCCAGGTACTCTTTATCACTCAATACATGATAATCCTTGCACAATACTCTTTATCACTCAATGCATGATAATCCTTACACAATACTCTTTATCACTTAATACATGATAATCCTTACACAATACTCTTGGAGGCAAGTAGCTAAATTTAGCCTGCGAGAAAAACATTAAACTGTCCAAGAATTAAAAGGCAAAATGGATTCACAAAAGCTACAGCCACAAAGCTGCTGCTGTGGAAGCTAAAGCTAGCTTCATACAAGCTTCCTAGCAGCGCATGCTCACAGTGGGAAGCTGTACTGCTCCTCTAACGTCTATTTTGATCTTCACCTTCAGGCCCAGTTCTGCAGCTGCTAATGCCAACACTATTGATTGTTTAAACATGTTGAATCGCACATAGTGATCAAATATTTATATATTTGAAATAGTTTAAGGAAGAGGACTCTCTATATGCAGCTGCACTGCATATAGAGTCCTCTTCCTTAAACTATTTCATTCACATCATCTGATCAATATCTGGGCCTCTTAGCTAAAGCTAAAGCTATGATTAAGTTCATTCATTATGTCTCTTGAAGAAGACTTATTCATAGCTAACTACTCCTTCATCATGACACTGTCTCTTTAAGAAGACTTAATCATAGCTAACTACTCCTTCATCATGACACTGTCTCTTTAAGAAGACTTAATCATAGCTAACTACTCCTTCATCATGACACTGTCTCTTTAAGAAGACTTAATCATAGCTAACTACTCCTTCATCATGACACTGTCTCTTTAAGAAGACTTAATCATAGCTAACTACTCCTTCATCATGACACTGTCTCTTTAAGAAGACTTAATCATAGCTAACTACTCCTTCATCATGACACTGTCTCTTTAAGAAGACTTAATCATAGCTAACTACTCCTTCATCATGACACTGTCTCTTTAAGAAGACTTAATCATAGCTAACTACTCCTTCATCATGCCACTGTCTCTTTAAGAAGACTTAATCATAGCTAACTACTCCTTCATCACAACACTGTCTCTTTAAGAAGACTTAATCATAGCTAACTACTCCTTCTTCACAACACTGTCTCTTTAAGAAGACTTAATCATAGCTAACTACTCCTTCATCACAACACTGTCTCTTTAAGAAGACTTAATCATAGCTAACTACTCCTTCATCATGACACTGTCTCTTTAAGAAGACTTAATCATAGCTAACTACTCCTTCATCATGACACTGTCTCTTTAAGAAGACTTAATCATAGCTAACTACTCCTTCATCATGACACTGTCTCTTTAAGAAGACTTAATCATAGCTAACTACTCCTTCATCATGACACTGTCTCTTTAAGAAGACTTAATCATAGCTAACTACTCCTTCATCATGACACTGTCTCTTTAAGAAGACTTAATCATAGCTAACTACTCCTTCATCATGACACTGTCTCTTTAAGAAGACTTAATCATAGCTAACTACTCCTTCATCATGACACTGTCTCTTTAAGAAGACTTAATCATAGCTAACTACTCCTTCATCATGCCACTGTCTCTTTAAGAAGACTTAATCATAGCTAACTACTCCTTCATCATGACACTGTCCCTTAAAGAAGACTTAATCATAGCTAACTACTCCTTCTTCACAACACTGTCTCTTTAAGAAGACTTAATCATAGCTAACTACTCCTTCATCACAACACTGTCTCTTTAAGAAGACTTAATCATAGCTAACTACTCCTTCATCATGACACTGTCTCTTTAAGAAGACTTAATCATAGCTAACTACTCCTTCATCATGCCATTGTCTCTTTAAGAAGACTTAATCATAGCTAACTACTCCTTCATCATGACACTGTCCCTTAAAGAAGACTTAATCATAGCTAACTACTCCTTCTTCACAACACTGTCTCTTTAAGAAGACTTAATCATAGCTAACTACTCCTTCATCATGCCACTGTCTCTTTAAGAAGACTTAATCATAGCTAACTACTCCTTCATCATGACACTGTCCCTTAAAGAAGACTTAATCATAGCTAACTACTCCTTCACAACACTGTCTCTTTAAGAAGACTTAATCATAGCTAACTACTCCTTCATCACAACACTGTCTCTTCAAGAAGACTTAATCATAGCTAACTACTCCTTCATCATGACACTGTCTCTTTAAGAAGACTTAATCATAGCTAACTACTCCTTCGTCATGCCACTGTCTCTTTAAGAAGACTTAATCATAGCTAACTACTCCTTCATCATGACACTGTCCCTTAAAGAAGACTTAATCATAGCTAACTACTCCTTCTTCACAACACTGTCTCTTTAAGAAGACTTAATCATAGCTAACTACTCCTTCATCACAACACTGTCTCTTTAAGAAGACTTAATCATAGCTAACTACTCCTTCATCACAACACTGTCTCTTTAAGAAGACTTAATCATAGCTAACTACTCCTTCATCATGACACTGTCTCTTTAAGCAGACTTAATCATAGCTAACTACTCCTTCATCACAACACTGTCTCTTTAAGAAGACTTAATCATAGCTAACTACTCCTTCATCATGACACTGTCTCTTTAAGAAGACTTAATCATAGCTAACTACTCCTTCATCATGACACTGTCCCTTAAAGAAGACTTAATCATAGCTAACTACTCCTTCACAACACTGTCTCTTTAAGAAGACTTAATCATAGCTAACTACTCCTTCATCACAACACTGTCTCTTTAAGAAGACTTAATCATAGCTAACTACTCCTTCATCACAACACTGTCTCTTTAAGAAGACTTAATCATAGCTAACTACTCCTTCATCACAACACTGTCTCTTTAAGAAGACTTAATCATAGCTAACTACTCCTTCATCATGACACTGTCCCTTAAAGAAGACTTAATCATAGCTAACTACTCCTTCTTCACAACACTGTCTCTTTAAGAAGACTTAATCATAGCTAACTACTCCTTCATCATGCCACTGTCTCTTTAAGAAGACTTAATCATAGCTAACTACTCCTTCATCACAACACTGTCTCTTTAAGAAGACTTAATCATAGCTAACTACTCCTTCATCACAACACTGTCTCTTTAAGAAGACTTAATCATAGCTAACTACTCCTTCATCATGACACTGTCTCTTTAAGCAGACTTAATCATAGCTAACTACTCCTTCATCACAACACTGTCTCTTTAAGAAGACTTAATCATAGCTAACTACTCCTTCATCATGACACTGTCTCTTTAAGAAGACTTAATCATAGCTAACTACTCCTTCATCATGACACTGTCTCTTTAAGCAGACTTAATCATAGCTAACTACTCCTTCATCACAACACTGTCTCTTTAAGAAGACTTAATCATAGCTAACTACTCCTTCATCATGACACTGTCTCTTTAAGAAGACTTAATCATAGCTAACTACTCCTTCATCATGACACTGTCCCTAAAAGAAGACTTAATCATAGCTAACTACTCCTTCACAACACTGTCTCTTTAAGAAGACTTAATCATAGCTAACTACTCCTTCATCACAACACTGTCTCTTTAAGAAGACTTAATCATAGCTAACTACTCCTTCATCACAACACTGTCTCTTTAAGAAGACTTAATCATAGCTAACTACTCCTTCATCACAACACTGTCTCTTTAAGAAGACTTAATCATAGCTAACTACTCCTTCATCACAACACTGTCTCTTTAAGAAGACTTAATCATAGCTAACTACTCCTTCATCATGACACTGTCTCTTTAAGCAGACTTAATCATAGCTAAATACTCCTTCATCACAACACTGTCTCTTTAAGAAGACTTAATCATAGCTAACTACTCCTTCATCACAACACTGTCTCTTTAAGAAGATTTAGTCATAGCTAACTACACCTTCATCATGACACTGTCTCTTTAAGCAGACTTAATCATAGCTAACTAGTCCTTCATCACAACACTGTCTCTTTAAGAAGACTTAATCATAGCTAACTACTCCTTCTTCACAACACTGTCTCTTTAAGAAGACTTAATCATAGCTAACTACTCCTTCATCATGCCACTGTCTCTTTAAGAAGACTTAATCATAGCTAACTACTCCTTCATCACAACACTGTCTCTTTAAGAAGACTTAATCATAGCTAACTACTCCTTCTTCACAACACTGTCTCTTTAAGAAGACTTAATCATAGCTAACTACTCCTTCATCACAACACTGTCTCTTTATGAAGACTAAATCATAGCTAACTACTCCTTCATCACAACACTGTCTCTTTAAGAAGACTTAATCATAGCTAACTACTCCTTCATCACAACACTGTCTCTTTAAGAAGACTTAACCATAGCTAACTACTCCTTCATCACAACACTGTCTCTTTAAGAAGACTTAATCATAGCTAACTACTCCTTCATCATGACACTGTCTCTTTAAGAAGACTTAATCATAGCTAACTACTCCTTCATCATGACACTGTCTCTTTAAGCAGACTTAATCATAGCTAACTAGTCCTTCATCACAACACTGTCTCTTTAAGAAGACTTAATCATAGCTAACTACTCCTTCATCATGCCACTGTCTCTTTAAGAAGACTTAATCATAGCTAACTACTCCTTCTTCATGCCACTGTCTCTTTAAGAAGACTTAATCATAGCTAACTACTCCCTGCAGGGCTGCATTCGAATGAAAAATAGAAGAAATGTGTGGAATCGTTGTGATCTCTTCAATTGAGACTCATATCAACAAGGAAATCATATTTAAAAAAAGAAGAAAGAAGTCCTCCAGCTGAAGAGAAGCAGAAATACAAGAATCAATACTGAGATAATTATCGTCATTGTTCCGTGAGCTCATTAGAACAACATCAATATTCAATATTTAAGACCACTGAGAGGGGAGTAGCTCAGGGGGGTGATCTAGTTTAGAGAATCAGAACAACACCTCCCACACACACACACACACACACACACACACGTTCTGTGTCAGAACAACATGTGTGATGAAAATATAAGACTGAAATATAAATATTTCATAACTCTGTGCCTCTGGTATGATCGGGTATGAGCTAGTGAGTGTGTATGTGTGTGTGTGTGTGTGTGTGTGTGTGTGTGTGTGTGTGTGTGTGTGTGTGTGTGTGTGTGTGTGTGTTTGTGTCCGTCCATGTGTTTGGATTTATGACGCCAATACAAGCAGAATCCCTTCATCTCTGCAAATTAACATTCTTGTAATTAATATAATAAAATATTGATGTACACACACACACACACACACACACACACACACACACACACACACACACACACACACACACACACATGAAAGCGCAGTGTTTTCTTGTCAGATGGAGTGTATTGATCAGAAACCTCTCGTTCTTTAATCGTTCCTGTTTCACTTCACTCGACTCGTTAAGGACACAAAGTGACTAATTAGAGATTACTTTTAATACATTATTATATGCATACATATATTGTTACATTATTATATGTATATACAGTATATATATATATATATATATATATATATATATATATATATATATATATATACATACATATATATATATATATATATATATATATATATATATACATATATATATATATATATATACATATATGTAACATCACGTTCTACTTGACCAGTGATACGATGAGACATAACTAGCTTCACTAACAGACAGGGACTGTGTGTGTGTGTGTGTGTGTGTGTGTGCTAGCCGCATGGATCCACAATGATTAGAGCAGCAGAACGTCAGACAGACAAACTATAGGAATCTGATCACAATTCAGACTTTCACGTTTGAAATGCTTGAAATCATATTTCATGTCATGTCTTCAGTTTAAAGACACGGATATATATATATATAAATATATATATATATATATATATATATATATATATATATATATATATATATATATATATATATATATATATATATATATATATATTCAGTTTAAAGACACGGATATATATATATCATAACGGATTCCAGCTGGAGGTCTGAACACGGCTTCGTTAACTCAAATTAAATCCACTGTCAGCGGACTACAGAGACCGTTAAACATTCCCATTAAGTCATTTAAAAACATATGTCAACACACACACACACACACACACACACACACACACACACACCCTGCAGCACACAAACTCACTGGCTAAACACTAAATGCCATTACTGCCACCCCAATAAGCCTGGATAACAAGAGAAGGGAGACAGATGTTTGTGTGTGTGTGTGTGTGTGTGTGTGTGTGTGTGTGTGTGTGTGTGTGTGTGTGTGTGTGTGTGTGTGTGTGTGTGTGTGTGTCTTAAGGGTCCATTGTGACTTTAATTATCTGCTACATGAATCAATAGTGAACCTGCCTCACAACCTTCAGCTCTGCATGAAAGAACAGAAAAGAAAACTCACCACCGATCACTTAAATAAACCGATAAACTTCTTTAAATCAGAATCAGAGCCGTTTATTGTCAGCTATGTTTCACATACGAGGAATCAGCTCTGGGAATCACAGCACAAAACAGAGTTTACAACAAAAACAACACAAAACAAACAGACCAACACACCGAGGCAGCCAGCCGCGGCGCCATGTTAATGTCCAAAGAAATGTCCTCACGCTAAACCATGAATAGTCCTTTCAAAATAAACTTCTTTAAAAGGATCCAGACATGTCCTAACTAGGGCTGTTAAAAACACGTTAACACGTCTTTTTTTTTGTGTGCATTGGAGGGTCTTAATGCTGCCGCACACAGGTGCTGCACTTTAAATCTCTCCCAGACGGCGTAGTTCAGACCTGGGCATCTTACGGCTCTCAGTCCGGCCCGCGTGAGGCCAATCAAAAAAGAAAAATAAATAAATAAGATGCACGCCATGAATGCAATACAACGACACTGCTTTTACTTTGAAGTGATTTATGCGCGCGCGCTTACGCAGCCTCAGGACCGGCTTGTTGCCAACAGACTGAAGCACGTCTTGTTCTGTAGTTTCTGTCCTCAGCGAGCAGCGGGTGCTGCCGCGAGCCGCTCCGCCTCACAGAGCGCTGCAGATGAACATTAATCCAGATGAACATTAATCCAGATGAACATTAATCCAGATGAACATTAATCCAGATGAACATTAATCCAGATGAACATTAATCCAGACGAACATTAATCCAGATGAACATTAATCCAGATGAACATTAATCCAGACGAACATTAATCCAGATGAACATTAATCCAGATGAACATTAATCCAGATGAACATTAATCCTGAGTGAACATTAATCCTGAGTGAACATTAATCCAGATGAACATTAATCCTGAGTGAACATTAATCCAGATGAACATTAATCCTGAGTGAACATTAATCCTGAGTGAACATTAATCCAGATGAACATTAATCCTGAGTGAACATTAATCCAGATGAACATTAATCCAGATGAACATTAATCCTGAGTGAACATTAATCCAGATGAACATTAATCCTGAGTGAACATTAATCCTGAGTGAACATTAATCCAGATGAACATTAATCCTGAGTGAACATTAATCCAGATGAACATTAATCCAGATGAACATTAATCCAGATGAACATTAATCCTGAGTGAACATTAATCCAGATGAACATTAATCCAGAGTGGACATTAATCCAGATGAACATTAATCCAGATGAACATTAATCCAGATGAACATTAATCCAGAGTGGACATTAATCGTGCAAAGCCGCCGCTGAGATACCTGTCACCAGTTTTCCCTCTAAACTGTACGTGTGCGCGGCCGCGCAGGCCAGTTGAAGTGGCCGCGCAATAGATTTTTCAGACCGCGCACATTTTTCAGACCGCACAAACGATTTTTTTTCAGGGGTTAAAAATATTTTTTGCGCCAGTGTTTCTGAGATAGGAGTGAGCCATCTCCACAATAATAAAATCTTTGATGTGACATGTCGAGTCTTCTTGGCCAATTAGCGTCCCGTTTCTCGACATGCGCTCTCTGTACCTCTGCTAGCGCTCTGCCTCCGTTAGCACCCCCACCCCGCTGTCCTCCTCCAGGCGCCAGGAGTGAAGCTCGCCCAGAGCGCCACATGAGCTCGGGCCGGCGCTGTTTAGGCTCCTCTTGGCGGGCCCTGCTCCAGCAGCTATAGGCTACCATGGCGAAAAGAAAGGCAGAGCAGGCGCCCCAGAAAAAGGTCTGCCTAACGTTCAAACATGAGTGGCTAGATGAAATAGTCCAAACTGACACAGGTAGGATGAAACTTTCAGACATATTTAAATATGAAGAATATGAAGTTATTAAATTGTTTATATAGGCTACCTTTAGGAAAAATGACACCATGTCAATTTAATAGGCCTATAATTATTGTTAAGCACTGCATTAGCATTTTTCTTTCAATGAAGTTCCACTTAAATGTTGTACCTGCTGAGAAATGACTAAACACCTTTGATACTTTTATTTTTTTATATATATATCATTATCAGTCATAACCAGTGAACCAGTCATAACCTCCCCTTATTGAAGTTCAACAAAGATCCTTTAAGTTCAACTAAACTGACATCATTAAAATGTTCCCAAAGCCCAGCCATTATAAAGGATATTGAATAAATATCAACCTTGTATACATATTGATGCATTTGCTGTCATCTCTTTGAATCCCCTGTGGCTAACGCAGGCTTGTGGTCATTTTCGGCAGGTCGCGTGGTTGAGAATTGCTCACAGTGCTGAAATGTGCGCTCAGAAAAAAAATAATTTGCTCAGTGCTGAAAAAAATTAGAGGGAACATTGCCTGTCAGCTGTCCTTCACATCTCCACCTCATCCAACCAGACTTCATGCTCTTGTTCAAGACAACACAGACTGGACTTTTCTCACGGAGTAATAAAAACTGAACTGAACAAGATCAAAAGCACTGATTGCTTTTGTATAAAGTTAATCAATTGCTGGTCTTTAACATACATCTTTAAGGTCAGCAACAAACTGAACATGACAAAAGGAGTGGCTTGTCTACCCAATGAACACTCAGGAAATCCCTAATGCCGTGTTCACACCGGATGCGGCGCGAATTTGCGGCGCGACCAGATTACATGTAAAGTCAATCCACAGACGCGCTGCGACGCGAATTAGCGATTTATTCGCGCCGCGGCGAGATAGACGCGTTGGAGGCGGCGCGAACAGAACGTTGGACCTGGGGCGAACAAAGCGAAGGACGCGGCGCGAATTCGCGTGAGTTGAATTCTCCCAACTCTGGCGGAGAAATCGCGTGACGCAAAGTTGCGGCAGCCAATCAGCGTTGAGATACAGCGTTGAGAAGCTCCGCCCGTCATCACCGCCGTCTCCCCGGTTCTGAATGAAACTGCTGCTGCCCCGCCTGAACCAGCGCTGACAGCGGCTTCATTGAGACGCTGTTGTGGGACTACGGATAATAGTATGAACCCAGACACCATGGAGTTTGATGTTCCGACATATGTGGAATTTACACAAAAAGTATAAAGCAGAACTGGTGACCAGGGAACTGAACCAGGACTTCATATGATGGTGGACTACAGGGAACTGAACCAGGACTTCATATGATGGTGGACTACAGGGAACTGAACAAGGACTTCATATGATGGTGCCAGTGGTACCGCCTCCACATCAACTCCAAACGCTAAACGCTCTCCTCCGGTACCAGTGAACATCCAGGGACTGGACATTGAGGTTGTGAAGTCTTATAAGTACCTGGGTGTTCACTTGAACGATAAACTGGACAGACCACACACACTCTATAAAGAGGGACAGGGCAGACTCTTTCTGCTAGGAAACTCAGGTCTTCATGAGTGCAGGGAGCTCCTGAAGACCTTCTTCCACTCTGTAGTGGCTTCAGCCATCTTTTATGGAGTGGTCTGCTGGATAATGCTAAGCTATCACCTGGTGGAGGTGGTGGGAGACAGGAGGATGATGCTAAGCTATCACCTGGTGGAGGTGGTGGGAGACAGGAGCATGATGCTAAGCTATCACCTGGTGGAGGTGGTGGGAGACAGGAGGATGATGCTAAGCTATCACCTGGTGGAGGTGGTGGGAGACAGGAGGATGATGCTAAGCTATCTCAGGCTGCTTCCTCCCTGGTGTGTGAAGGAGAGGAACCACTATCAGAATCAGAATCAGAATCAGAATCAGAAACCGTTTATTGCCAGGAGTGTTTGCACAAACGAGGAATTTAGTTAGGCGGAAGGTGCATACATTAGACATTAGACATTAGACGAGACAAACAACAATCAACGACAGCAACAGAGTGCAATGATGTCTAAATCAGATAAGGATAAAGTGCTCAGACAACAGATAACATTCATTTAAGTGTGTGTTAAAGTGACGTGTGTGTGATGTGTGTATGTATTAAGTGTATTAAAGTTAAGTGTATGTATTAAGTGTATTAAAGTTAAGTGTATGTGGCATGTTAAAGTGACGTGTGTGTTTAAGTTAAAGTTAAAGTTAAGTGTATGTGGCATGAGTGTTTAAATATGAATTGTGCAGTGGAGTGACCGGTAGGAGGAGAGAAAGGAATAAAAATAAAAATAAAAATAAATGGTCCGAAAGAATGGTCCGAGAATAGTCCTGTGATAGAGTCAGTCAGGACTATTCTCCGACCATTTATTTTTATTTTTATTTTGATGTCCTTTGATGTCCTAGTCCTTCCTTCCTGCGGCTGTCAAGCTGCACAACCAGCTGAGCTCGCAGTAGACCACAAAACACTTTGGTCACTTTAATCACCTCAACTGTGCAATATAAATACATGTTATTCTGTCTGTCTGTATACTATTGTTATTGTGCATTATTTACTGTCTTTACTGTTTATTTATATTACTTGTTTTTTTTATTTTGACTATTTGTCTCTTGTGAGCACTTTACCCGTCTGCTGCTGTAATCCTGAAAATGACAAGAAGGAAGCTGATGGAGGCTCCGTAGTTCTGTGTGTGTGTGTGTGTGTGTGTGTGTGTGTGTGTGTGTGTGTGTGTGTGTGTGTGTGTGTGTGTGTGTGTGTGTGTGTGTGTGATGCTCATTAGGAGAGATATCCAGACCTCCTCCAAGCAGAACTACAGGGGTGACCGACCCCCAACGCCCTGTCCTCTTCCTCCTCTTCCTCCTCCTCTTCCTCCCTCTGCTCATCTTTTCACCTCTGTCTGTCTGTCTGTCTGTCTTTGTCCTCAGAGACAGTGAGACAACAGTCTCGTAAATAATACCAATGTACTCAACATGTCCACCATAAATAATACTAATATATTCAATACGTCCACCATAAATAATACTAATGTACTCAATATGTCCACCATAAATAATACTAATATATTCAATACGTCCACCATAAATAATACTAATATATTCAATACGTCCACCATAAATAATACTAATATATTCAATATGTCCACCATAAATAATACCAATGTATTCAATATGTCCATCATAAATAATACTAATGTATTGAATATGTCCACCATTAATAATACCAAAGTACTCAATACGTCCACCATAAATAATACTCCATCCATCCATCCATTATCAGCCGCTTATCCGGGGTCGGGTCGCGGTGGCAGCAGGTTCAGCAGGCCGACCCAGGCTTCCCTCTCACCCGCAACACTTTCCAGCTCATTCTGGGGGATCCCGAGGCGTTCCAAGGCCAGCCGGGAGATATAATCCCTCCAGCGTGTCCTCGGTCTTCCCCGGGGTCTCCTACCAGTTGGACGTGCCTGGAAAACCTCTAATGGGAGGCGTCCAGGAGGCATCCTGACTAGATGCTGAACCACCTCAGCTGACTCCTTTCGACACGAAGGAGCAGCGACTCGACTCCAAGCTCCCCCCTGATGTCCGAGCTCCTTACCCTATCTCTAAGGGTGAGCCCAGCCACCCTGCGGAGGAAGCTCATTTCGGCCGCTTGTATTCGAGATCTCGTTCTTTCGGTCACGACCCAGAGTTCGTGACCATAGGTGAGGGTTGGAACGTAGACCGACCAGTAAATGGAGAGCTTCGCCTTCCCGCTCAGCTCCTCTTCACCAAGATGGACCGGTACAGCGCCTGTTTTACTGCTGCAGCCGCACCGATCCGTCTGTCGATCTCCCGCTCCACCTTACCCTCACTCGTGAACAAGGCTAGCACAGAAGTCCAACAACAAAACACCATTCGGGTTCAGATCGGGCAAGCCGTTCCTCCCAATCACGCCCCGCCAGGTTTCTCTGTCATTGCCCACATGAGCGTTGAAGTCTCCCAGGAGAACTATGGAGTCGGCAGGCGGCGCCCTTTCCAGGACCCCTCCCACCGACTCCAAGAAGGCCGGATACTCTGACCTGCTGTTCGGTGCATAAGCACAAACAACAGTCAGAGTCTTACTCCCCGCAACCCGTAGGCGCAGGGAGGCGACCCTCTCGTTCTCCGGGGAAAACTCCAACATAGCGGCGCTCAGCCGGGGGCTCGTGAGTATCCCCAGTCCCGCCCGGCGCCTCTCACCCTGGGCAACTCCAGAAAAGGACAAAGTCCAACCCTTCTCCAGGAGCTTGGTTCCAGAGCCCATGCTGTGCGTGTACGTGAGCCCATCTATATTTAGCTGGTACCGCTCCACCTCCTGCACCAGCTCCGGCTCTTTCCCCGCTAGCGTAAATAATACCAAAGTACTCAATACGTCCACCATAAATAATACTAATACATTCAATACGTCCACCATAAATAATACTAATATATTCAATACGTCCACTATAAATAATACTAATACATTCAATACGCTCACCATAAATAATACCAATATATTCAATATGTCCACCATAAATAATACCAATATATTAAATATGTCCACCATAAATAATACTAATATATTCAATATGTCCACCATAAATAATACCAAAGTACTCAATACGTCCACCATAAATAATACTAATATATTCAATATGTCCACCATAAATAATACTAATATATTCAATACGTCCATCATAAATAATACTAATATATTCAATACGTCCACCATAAATAATACCAATATATTCAATATGTCCACGATAAATAATACCAATACATTAAATACGTCCGTCATAAATAATACTAATATATTCAATATGTCCACCATAAATAATACCAAAGTACTCAATACGTCCACCATAAATAATACTAATATATTCAATACGTCCATCATAAATAAAACTAATATATTCAATATGTCCACCATAAATAATACCAAAGTACTCAATATGTCCAACATAAATAATACCAATATATTCAATATGTCCACCATAAATAATACCAATGCATTCAGTATATCACCTTGGCGTGTTTATACTGCAGCAGCAAAACTATTGTTTCATTCCTGATTGAAATATATATATATATACACTGAAGTTATTCTACTCGGCCCAGAACACCTCAGAAATCATTTATCTGATGATATGGTTTCTCTGGATGGCATCACTCTGGCATCCACCACCACCGTAAGGAATCTCTGAGTTATCTTTGACCAGGACCTGTCCTTTGGCTCCCACGTGAAACAAATCTCAAGGACCGCCTTTTTTCACCTACGGAACATCTCAAAGATCCGGCACATCCTGTCTCAACGCGATGCAGAAACATTGATCCACGCATTTGTTACTTCAAGTCTGGATTACTGTAACTCTGTATTATCAGGCTGCTCCGGTAAGTCCCTTGGAGCTCTCCAGTTGATCCAGAATGCTGCAGCTCGTGTACTAACGAGGACGCGGAAGAGAGATCACATTACTCCTGTACTAGCTGCTCTCCACTGGCTTCCTGTAAGATCGAGAATCATATTTAAAATCCTTCTCCTTACCTACAAAGCCTTAACTGGTGATGCACCATCATATCTTAAGGAGTTTATAGTGCCATATTACCCCACTAGAGAGCTCATAGTACCATATTACCCCACTAGAGAACTCATAGTATCATATTACCCCACTAGAGAACTCATAGTACCATATTACCCCACTAGAGAGTTCATAGTACCATATTACACCACTAGAGAACTCATAGTACCATATTACCCCACGAGAGTTCATAGTACCATATTACCCCACTAGAGAACTCATAGTACCATATTACCCCACTAGAGAGCTCATAATACCATATTACCCCACTAGAGAGTTCATAGTACCATATTACCCCACTAGAGAGTTCATAGTACCATATTACACCACTAGAGAACTCATAGTACCATATTACCCCACGAGAGTTCATAGTACCATATTACCCCACGAGAGTTCATAGTACCATATTACCCCACTAGAGAACTCATAGTACCATATTACCCCACTAGAGAGCTCATAGTACCATATTACCCTACTAGAGAGCTCATAGTACCATATTACCCCACTAGAGAGTTTATAGTACCATATTACACCACTAGAGAACTCATAGTACCATATTACCCCACGAGAGTTCATAGTACCATATTACCCCACTAGAGAACTCATAGTACCATATTACCCCACTAGAGAGTTCATAGTACCATATTACTCCACTAGAGAACTCATAGTACCATATTACCCCACTAGAGAGCTCATATTACCGTATTACACCTTAATATGCACAAACATACTTGCACTCTTGCACTTCTACCGTTTAAGTTTAAGTTAATTTAATTTAATTCCTAAATTAATACTCTATTATTTCGTTCATACAGCTATTTTATTGTTGTTGTTATTTTTTATCTTTATTCTATTAGTATTATTATTGCATATATCTTTCATCCCTGTTGTTTTTATATCTTATCTTATCTTATTTTCTGTGTAAATGGCTGCAACGCGACACTAAATTTCCCCTTGGGGATTAATAAAGTATATATTCATTCATTCATTACCCCACTACAGAGCTCATAGTACCATATTACCCCACGAGAGAACTCATAGTACCATATTACCCAACTAGAGAGTTACGCTCACTGAATGCAGGGTTACATCCTGTAACAGTTATCTACTGAGACTACTGACATCCTGTAGCAGATATCTACTGACATCCTGTAACAGTTATCTACTAAGACTACTGACATCCTGTAACAGTTATCGACTGAGACTACTGACATCCTGTAACACAGCTATCTACTGAGACTACTGACATCCTGTAACAGTTATCTTCTGAGACTACTGACATCATGTAGCACAGTTATCTACTGAGACTACTGACATTCTGTAACAGTTATCTACTGAGACTACTGACATCCTGTAACAGTCATCTACTGAGACTACTGACATCCTGTAACACAGTTATCTACTGAGACTACTGACATCCTGTAACAGTCATCTACTGAGACTACTGACATCCTTTTACAGTTATCTACCGAGATTACTGTCATCCTGTAACAGTTATCTACTGAGACTACTGACATCCTGTAACAGTCATCTACTGAGACTACTGACATCCTGTAACACAGTTATCTACTGAGACTACTGACATCCTGTAACAGTCATCTACTGAGACTACTGACATCCTGTAACAGTTATCTACTGAGACTACTGACATCCTGTAACAGTTATCTACTGAGACTACTGACATCCTGTAACACAGCTATCTACTGAGACTACTGACATCCTGTAACAGTTATCTACTGAGACTACTGACATCCTGTAACACAGCTATCTACTGAGACTACTGACATCCTGTTACACAGTTATCTACTGATACTACTGACATCATGCAACACAGCTATCTACTGAGACTACTGACATCCTGTAACAGTTATCTACTGAGACTACTGACATCCTGTAACAGTTATCTACTGAGACTACTGACATCCTGTAACAGTTATCTACTGAGACTGACATCCTGTAACAGTCATCTACTGAGACTACTGACATCATGTAACACAGTTATCTACTGAGACTACTGACATCCTGTAACAGTTATCTACTAAGACTACTGACATCCAGTAACAGTTATCTACTGAGACTACTGACATCCTGTAACACAGCTATCTACTGAGACTACTGACATCCTGTAACAGTTATCTTCTGAGACTACTGACATCATGTAGCACAGTTATCTACTGAGACTACTGACATTCTGTAACAGTTATCTACTGAGACTACTGACATCCTGTAACAGTCATCTACTGAGACTACTGAAATCCTGTAACACAGTTATCTACTGAGACTACTGACATCTTGTAACAGTCATCTACTGAGACTACTGACATCCTGTTACAGTTATCTACCGAGACTACTGTCATCCTGTAACAGTTATCTACTGAGACTACTGACATCCTGTAACACAGTTATCTACCGAGACTACTGACATCCTGAAACAGTCATCTACTGAGACTACTGACATCCTGTAACAGTTATCTACTGAGACTACTGACATCCTGTAACAGTCATCTACTGAGACTACTGACATCCTGTAACACAGCTATCTACTGAGACTACTGACATCCTGTAACAGTTATCTACTGAGACTACTGACATCCTGTAACACAGTTATCTACTGAGACTACTGACATCCTGTAACAGTTATCTACTGAGACTACTGACATCCTGTAACACAGCTATCTACTGAGACTACTGACATCCTGTAACAGTTATCTACTGAGACTACTGACATCCTGTAACACAGTTATCTACTGAGACTACTGACATCCTGTAACAGTTATCTACTGAGACTACTGACATCCTGTAACACAGCTATCTACTGAGACTACTGACATCCTGTTACACAGTTATCTACTGATACTACTGACATCATGCAACACAGCTATCTACTGAGACTACTGACATCCTGTAACAGTTATCTACTGAGACTACTGACATCCTGTAACAGTTATCTACTGAGACTACTGACATCCTGTAACAGTTATCTACTGAGACTGACATCCTGTAACAGTCATCTACTGAGACTACTGACATCATGTAACACAGTTATCTACTGAGACTACTGACATCCTGTAACAGTTATCTACTAAGACTACTGACATCCTGTAACAGTTATCTACTGAGACTACTGACATCCTGTAACACAGCTATCTACTGAGACTACTGACATCCTGTAACAGTTATCTTCTGAGACTACTGACATCATGTAGCACAGTTATCTACTGAGACTACTGACATTCTGTAACAGTTATCTACTGAGACTACTGACATCCTGTAACAGTCATCTACTGAGACTACTGACATCCTGTAACACAGTTATCTACTGAGACTACTGACATCCTGTAACAGTTATCTACTGAGACTGACATCCTGCAACAGTCATCTACTGAGACTACTGACATCATGTAACACAGTTATCTACTGAGACTACTGACATCCTGTAACAGTTATCTACTAAGACTACTGACATCCAGTAACAGTTATCTACTGAGACTACTGACATCCTGTAACACAGCTATCTACTGAGACTACTGACATCCTGTAACAGTTATCTTCTGAGACTACTGACATCATGTAGCACAGTTATCTACTGAGACTACTGACATTCTGTAACAGTTATCTACTGAGACTACTGACATCCTGTAACAGTCATCTACTGAGACTACTGACATCCTGTAACACAGTTATCTACTGAGACTACTGACATCTTGTAACAGTCATCTACTGAGACTACTGACATCCTGTTACAGTTATCTACCGAGACTACTGTCATCCTGTAACAGTTATCTACTGAGACTACTGACATCCTGTAACACAGTTATCTACCGAGACTACTGACATCCTGTAACAGTCATCTACTGAGACTACTGACATCCTGTAACAGTTATATACTGAGACTACTGACATCCTGTAACAGTCATCTACTGAGACTACTGACATCCTGTAACACAGCTATCTACTGAGACTACTGACATCCTGTAACAGTTATCTACTGAGACTACTGACATCCTGTAACACAGTTATCTACTGAGACTACTGACATCCTGTAACAGTTATCTACTGAGACTACTGACATCCTGTAACACAGCTATCTACTGAGACTACTGACATCCTGTTACACAGTTATCTACTGAGACTACTGACATCCTGTAACACAGTTATCTACTGAGACTACTGACATCATGCAACACAGCTATCTACTGAGACTACTGACATCCTGTAACAGTTATCTACTGAGACTACTGACATCCTGTAACAGTTATCTACTGAGACTGACATCCTGTAACAGTCATCTACTGAGACTACTGACATCATGTAACACAGTTATCTACTGAGACTACTGACATCCTGTAACAGTTATCTACTAAGACTACTGACATCCTGTAACAGTTATCTACTGAGACTACTGACATCCTGTAACACAGCTATCTACTGAGACTACTGACATCCTGTAACAGTTATCTTCTGAGACTACTGACATCATGTAGCACAGTTATCTACTGAGACTACTGACATTCTGTAACAGTTATCTACTGAGACTACTGACATCCTGTAACAGTCATCTACTGAGACTACTGACATCCTGCAACACAGTTATCTACTGAGACTACTGACATCCTGTAACAGTCATCTACTGAGACTACTGACATCCTGTTACAGTTATCTACCGAGACTACTGTCATCCTGTAACAGTTATCTACTAAGACTACTGACATCCTGTAACACAGTTATCTACTGAGACTGACATCCTGTAACACAGTGATCTACTGAGACTACTGACATCCTGTAACACAGCTATCTACTGAGACTACTGACATCCTGCAACACAGTTATCTACTGAGACTACTGACATCCTGTAACACAGTTATCTACTGAGACTACTGACATCCTGTAACAGTTATCTACTGACATCCTGTAAAAGTTATCTAATGAGACTACTGACATCTTGCAACACAGTTATCTACTGAGACTACTGACATCCTGTAACAGTTATCTACTGAGACTACTGACATCCTGTAACAGTTATCTACTGAGAATACTGACATCCTGTAACAGTTATCTACTGAGACTACTGACATCCTGTAACACAGTTATCTACTGAGACTACTGACATCCTGTAACAGTTATCTACTGAGACTACTGACATCCTGTAACACAGCTATCTACTGAGACTACTGACATCCTGTAACAGTTATCTACTGAGACTACTGACATCATGTAGCACAGTTATCTACTGAGACTACTGACATCCTGTAACAGTTATCTACTGAGACTACTGACATCCTGTAACAGTTATCTACTGAGAATACTGACATCCTGTAACAGTTATCTACTGAGACTACTGACATCCTGTAACACAGTTATCTACTGAGACTACTGACATCCTGTAACAGTTATCTACTGAGACTACTGACATCCTGTAACACAGCTATCTACTGAGACTACTGACATCCTGTAACAGTTATCTACTGAGACTACTGACATCCTGTAACACAGTTATCTACTGAGACTACTGACATCCTGTAACAGTTATCTACTGAGACTACTGACATCCTGTAACACAGCTATCTACTGAGACTACTGACATCCTGTTACACAGTTATCTACTGATACTACTGACATCATGCAACACAGCTATCTACTGAGACTACTGACATCCTGTAACAGTTATCTACTGAGACTACTGACATCCTGTAACAGTTATCTACTGAGACTACTGACATCCTGTAACAGTTATCTACTGAGACTGACATCCTGTAACAGTCATCTACTGAGACTACTGACATCATGTAACACAGTTATCTACTGAGACTACTGACATCCTGTAACAGTTATCTACTAAGACTACTGACATCCTGTAACAGTTATCTACTGAGACTACTGACATCCTGTAACACAGCTATCTACTGAGACTACTGACATCCTGTAACAGTTATCTTCTGAGACTACTGACATCATGTAGCACAGTTATCTACTGAGACTACTGACATTCTGTAACAGTTATCTACTGAGACTACTGACATCCTGTAACAGTCATCTACTGAGACTACTGACATCCTGTAACACAGTTATCTACTGAGACTACTGACATCCTGTAACAGTTATCTACTGAGACTGACATCCTGTAACAGTCATCTACTGAGACTACTGACATCATGTAACACAGTTATCTACTGAGACTACTGACATCCTGTAACAGTTATCTACTAAGACTACTGACATCCAGTAACAGTTATCTACTGAGACTACTGACATCCTGTAACACAGCTATCTACTGAGACTACTGACATCCTGTAACAGTTATCTTCTGAGACTACTGACATCATGTAGCACAGTTATCTACTGAGACTACTGACATTCTGTAACAGTTATCTACTGAGACTACTGACATCCTGTAACAGTCATCTACTGAGACTACTGACATCCTGTAACACAGTTATCTACTGAGACTACTGACATCTTGTAACAGTCATCTACTGAGACTACTGACATCCTGTTACAGTTATCTACCGAGACTACTGTCATCCTGTAACAGTTATCTACTGAGACTACTGACATCCTGTAACACAGTTATCTACCGAGACTACTGACATCCTGTAACAGTCATCTACTGAGACTACTGACATCCTGTAACAGTTATATACTGAGACTACTGACATCCTGTAACAGTCATCTACTGAGACTACTGACATCCTGTAACACAGCTATCTACTGAGACTACTGACATCCTGTAACAGTTATCTACTGAGACTACTGACATCCTGTAACAGTCATCTACTGAGACTACTGACATCCTGTAACACAGCTATCTACTGAGACTACTGACATCCTGTAACAGTTATCTACTGAGACTACTGACATCCTGTAACACAGCTATCTACTGAGACTACTGACATCCTGTTACACAGTTATCTACTGAGACTACTGACATCCTGTAACACAGTTATCTACTGAGACTACTGACATCATGCAACACAGCTATCTACTGAGACTACTGACATCCTGTAACAGTTATCTACTGAGACTACTGACATCCTGTAACAGTTATCTACTGAGACTGACATCCTGTAACAGTCATCTACTGAGACTACTGACATCATGTAACACAGTTATCTACTGAGACTAATGACATCCTGTAACAGTTATCTACTAAGACTACTGACATCCTGTAACAGTTATCTACTGAGACTACTGACATCCTGTAACACAGCTATCTACTGAGACTACTGACATCCTGTAACAGTTATCTTCTGAGACTACTGACATCATGTAGCACAGTTATCTACTGAGACTACTGACATTCTGTAACAGTTATCTACTGAGACTACTGACATCCTGTAACAGTCATCTACTGAGACTACTGACATCCTGTAACACAGTTATCTACTGAGACTACTGACATCCTGTAACAGTCATCTACTGAGACTACTGACATCCTGTTACAGTTATCTACCGAGACTACTGTCATCCTGTAACAGTTATCTACTGAGACTACTGACATCCTGTAACACAGCTATCTACTGAGACTACTGACATCCTGTAACAGTTATCTACTGAGACTACTGACATCATGTAACACAGTTATCTACTGAGACTACTGACATCCTGTAACAGTTATCTACTAAGACTACTGACATCCAGTAACAGTTATCTACTGAGACTACTGACATCCTGTAACACAGCTATCTACTGAGACTACTGACATCCTGTAACAGTTATCTTCTGAGACTACTGACATCATGTAGCACAGTTATCTACTGAGACTACTGACATTCTGTAACAGTTATCTACTGAGACTACTGACATCCTGTAACAGTCATCTACTGAGACTACTGAAATCCTGTAACACAGTTATCTACTGAGACTACTGACATCTTGTAACAGTCATCTACTGAGACTACTGACATCCTGTTACAGTTATCTACCGAGACTACTGTCATCCTGTAACAGTTATCTACTGAGACTACTGACATCCTGTAACACAGTTATCTACCGAGACTACTGTCCACCATAAATAATACTAATATATTCAATACGTCCACCATAAATAATACTAATATATTCAATATGTCCACCATAAATAATACCAATGTATTCAATATGTCCATCATAAATAATACTAATGTATTGAATATGTCCACCATTAATAATACCAAAGTACTCAATACGTCCACCATAAATAATACTCCATCCATCCATCCATTATCAGCCGCTTATCCGGGGTCGGGTCGCGGTGGCAGCAGGTTCAGCAGGCCGACCCAGGCTTCCCTCTCACCCGCAACACTTTCCAGCTCATTCTGGGGGATCCCGAGGCGTTCCAAGGCCAGCCGGGAGATATAATCCCTCCAGCGTGTCCTCGGTCTTCCCCGGGGTCTCCTACCAGTTGGACGTGCCTGGAAAACCTCTAATGGGAGGCGTCCAGGAGGCATCCTGACTAGATGCTGAACCACCTCAGCTGACTCCTTTCGACACGAAGGAGCAGCGACTCGACTCCAAGCTCCCCCCTGATGTCCGAGCTCCTTACCCTATCTCTAAGGGTGAGCCCAGCCACCCTGCGGAGGAAGCTCATTTCGGCCGCTTGTATTCGAGATCTCGTTCTTTCGGTCACGACCCAGAGTTCGTGACCATAGGTGAGGGTTGGAACGTAGACCGACCAGTAAATGGAGAGCTTCGCCTTCCCGCTCAGCTCCTCTTCACCAAGATGGACCGGTACAGCGCCTGTTTTACTGCTGCAGCCGCACCGATCCGTCTGTCGATCTCCCGCTCCACCTTACCCTCACTCGTGAACAAGGCTAGCACAGAAGTCCAACAACAAAACACCATTCGGGTTCAGATCGGGCAAGCCGTTCCTCCCAATCACGCCCCGCCAGGTTTCTCTGTCATTGCCCACATGAGCGTTGAAGTCTCCCAGGAGAACTATGGAGTCGGCAGGCGGCGCCCTTTCCAGGAACCCTCCCACCGACTCCAAGAAGGCCGGATACTCTGACCTGCTGTTCGGTGCATAAGCACAAACAACAGTCAGAGTCTTACTCCCCGCAACCCGTAGGCGCAGGGAGGCGACCCTCTCGTTCTCCGGGGAAAACTCCAACATAGCGGCGCTCAGCCGGGGGCTCGTGAGTATCCCCAGTCCCGCCCGGCGCCTCTCACCCTGGGCAACTCCAGAAAAGGACAAAGTCCAACCCTTCTCCAGGAGCTTGGTTCCAGAGCCCATGCTGTGCGTGTACGTGAGCCCATCTATATTTAGCTGGTACCGCTCCACCTCCTGCACCAGCTCCGGCTCTTTCCCCGCTAGCGTAAATAATACCAAAGTACTCAATACGTCCACCATAAATAATACTAATACATTCAATACGTCCACCATAAATAATACTAATATATTCAATACGTCCACTATAAATAATACTAATACATTCAATACGCTCACCATAAATAATACCAATATATTCAATATGTCCACCATAAATAATACCAATATATTAAATATGTCCACCATAAATAATACTAATATATTCAATATGTCCACCATAAATAATACCAAAGTACTCAATACGTCCACCATAAATAATACTAATATATTCAATATGTCCACCATAAATAATACTAATATATTCAATACGTCCATCATAAATAATACTAATATATTCAATACGTCCACCATAAATAATACCAATATATTCAATATGTCCACGATAAATAATACCAATACATTAAATACGTCCGTCATAAATAATACTAATATATTCAATATGTCCACCATAAATAATACCAAAGTACTCAATACGTCCACCATAAATAATACTAATATATTCAATACGTCCATCATAAATAAAACTAATATATTCAATATGTCCACCATAAATAATACCAAAGTACTCAATATGTCCAACATAAATAATACCAATATATTCAATATGTCCACCATAAATAATACCAATGCATTCAGTATATCACCTTGGCGTGTTTATACTGCAGCAGCAAAACTATTGTTTCATTCCTGATTGAAATATATATATATATACACTGAAGTTATTCTACTCGGCCCAGAACACCTCAGAAATCATTTATCTGATGATATGGTTTCTCTGGATGGCATCACTCTGGCATCCACCACCACCGTAAGGAATCTCTGAGTTATCTTTGACCAGGACCTGTCCTTTGGCTCCCACGTGAAACAAATCTCAAGGACCGCCTTTTTTCACCTACGGAACATCTCAAAGATCCGGCACATCCTGTCTCAACGCGATGCAGAAACATTGATCCACGCATTTGTTACTTCAAGTCTGGATTACTGTAACTCTGTATTATCAGGCTGCTCCGGTAAGTCCCTTGGAGCTCTCCAGTTGATCCAGAATGCTGCAGCTCGTGTACTAACGAGGACGCGGAAGAGAGATCACATTACTCCTGTACTAGCTGCTCTCCACTGGCTTCCTGTAAGATCGAGAATCATATTTAAAATCCTTCTCCTTACCTACAAAGCCTTAACTGGTGATGCACCATCATATCTTAAGGAGTTTATAGTGCCATATTACCCCACTAGAGAGCTCATAGTACCATATTACCCCACTAGAGAACTCATAGTATCATATTACCCCACTAGAGAACTCATAGTACCATATTACCCCACTAGAGAGTTCATAGTACCATATTACACCACTAGAGAACTCATAGTACCATATTACCCCACGAGAGTTCATAGTACCATATTACCCCACTAGAGAACTCATAGTACCATATTACCCCACTAGAGAGCTCATAATACCATATTACCCCACTAGAGAGTTCATAGTACCATATTACCCCACTAGAGAGTTCATAGTACCATATTACACCACTAGAGAACTCATAGTACCATATTACCCCACGAGAGTTCATAGTACCATATTACCCCACGAGAGTTCATAGTACCATATTACCCCACTAGAGAACTCATAGTACCATATTACCCCACTAGAGAGCTCATAGTACCATATTACCCTACTAGAGAGCTCATAGTACCATATTACCCCACTAGAGAGTTTATAGTACCATATTACACCACTAGAGAACTCATAGTACCATATTACCCCACGAGAGTTCATAGTACCATATTACCCCACTAGAGAACTCATAGTACCATATTACCCCACTAGAGAGTTCATAGTACCATATTACTCCACTAGAGAACTCATAGTACCATATTACCCCACTAGAGAGCTCATATTACCGTATTACACCTTAATATGCACAAACATACTTGCACTCTTGCACTTCTACCGTTTAAGTTTAAGTTAATTTAATTTAATTCCTAAATTAATACTCTATTATTTCGTTCATACAGCTATTTTATTGTTGTTGTTATTTTTTATCTTTATTCTATTAGTATTATTATTGCATATATCTTTCATCCCTGTTGTTTTTATATCTTATCTTATCTTATTTTCTGTGTAAATGGCTGCAACGCGACACTAAATTTCCCCTTGGGGATTAATAAAGTATATATTCATTCATTCATTACCCCACTACAGAGCTCATAGTACCATATTACCCCACGAGAGAACTCATAGTACCATATTACCCAACTAGAGAGTTACGCTCACTGAATGCAGGGTTACATCCTGTAACAGTTATCTACTGAGACTACTGACATCCTGTAGCAGATATCTACTGACATCCTGTAACAGTTATCTACTAAGACTACTGACATCCTGTAACAGTTATCGACTGAGACTACTGACATCCTGTAACACAGCTATCTACTGAGACTACTGACATCCTGTAACAGTTATCTTCTGAGACTACTGACATCATGTAGCACAGTTATCTACTGAGACTACTGACATTCTGTAACAGTTATCTACTGAGACTACTGACATCCTGTAACAGTCATCTACTGAGACTACTGACATCCTGTAACACAGTTATCTACTGAGACTACTGACATCCTGTAACAGTCATCTACTGAGACTACTGACATCCTTTTACAGTTATCTACCGAGATTACTGTCATCCTGTAACAGTTATCTACTGAGACTACTGACATCCTGTAACAGTCATCTACTGAGACTACTGACATCCTGTAACACAGTTATCTACTGAGACTACTGACATCCTGTAACAGTCATCTACTGAGACTACTGACATCCTGTAACAGTTATCTACTGAGACTACTGACATCCTGTAACAGTTATCTACTGAGACTACTGACATCCTGTAACACAGCTATCTACTGAGACTACTGACATCCTGTAACAGTTATCTACTGAGACTACTGACATCCTGTAACACAGCTATCTACTGAGACTACTGACATCCTGTTACACAGTTATCTACTGATACTACTGACATCATGCAACACAGCTATCTACTGAGACTACTGACATCCTGTAACAGTTATCTACTGAGACTACTGACATCCTGTAACAGTTATCTACTGAGACTACTGACATCCTGTAACAGTTATCTACTGAGACTGACATCCTGTAACAGTCATCTACTGAGACTACTGACATCATGTAACACAGTTATCTACTGAGACTACTGACATCCTGTAACAGTTATCTACTAAGACTACTGACATCCAGTAACAGTTATCTACTGAGACTACTGACATCCTGTAACACAGCTATCTACTGAGACTACTGACATCCTGTAACAGTTATCTTCTGAGACTACTGACATCATGTAGCACAGTTATCTACTGAGACTACTGACATTCTGTAACAGTTATCTACTGAGACTACTGACATCCTGTAACAGTCATCTACTGAGACTACTGAAATCCTGTAACACAGTTATCTACTGAGACTACTGACATCTTGTAACAGTCATCTACTGAGACTACTGACATCCTGTTACAGTTATCTACCGAGACTACTGTCATCCTGTAACAGTTATCTACTGAGACTACTGACATCCTGTAACACAGTTATCTACCGAGACTACTGACATCCTGAAACAGTCATCTACTGAGACTACTGACATCCTGTAACAGTTATCTACTGAGACTACTGACATCCTGTAACAGTCATCTACTGAGACTACTGACATCCTGTAACACAGCTATCTACTGAGACTACTGACATCCTGTAACAGTTATCTACTGAGACTACTGACATCCTGTAACACAGTTATCTACTGAGACTACTGACATCCTGTAACAGTTATCTACTGAGACTACTGACATCCTGTAACACAGCTATCTACTGAGACTACTGACATCCTGTAACAGTTATCTACTGAGACTACTGACATCCTGTAACACAGTTATCTACTGAGACTACTGACATCCTGTAACAGTTATCTACTGAGACTACTGACATCCTGTAACACAGCTATCTACTGAGACTACTGACATCCTGTTACACAGTTATCTACTGATACTACTGACATCATGCAACACAGCTATCTACTGAGACTACTGACATCCTGTAACAGTTATCTACTGAGACTACTGACATCCTGTAACAGTTATCTACTGAGACTACTGACATCCTGTAACAGTTATCTACTGAGACTGACATCCTGTAACAGTCATCTACTGAGACTACTGACATCATGTAACACAGTTATCTACTGAGACTACTGACATCCTGTAACAATTATCTACTAAGACTACTGACATCCTGTAACAGTTATCTACTGAGACTACTGACATCCTGTAACACAGCTATCTACTGAGACTACTGACATCATGTAACAGTTATCTTCTGAGACTACTGACATCATGTAGCACAGTTATCTACTGAGACTACTGACATTCTGTAACAGTTATCTACTGAGACTACTGACATCCTGTAACAGTCATCTACTGAGACTACTGACATCCTGTAACACAGTTATCTACTGAGACTACTGACATCCTGTAACAGTTATCTACTGAGACTGACATCCTGTAACAGTCATCTACTGAGACTACTGACATCATGTAACACAGTTATCTACTGAGACTACTGACATCCTGTAACAGTTATCTACTAAGACTACTGACATCCAGTAACAGTTATCTACTGAGACTACTGACATCCTGTAACACAGCTATCTACTGAGACTACTGACATCCTGTAACAGTTATCTTCTGAGACTACTGACATCATGTAGCACAGTTATCTACTGAGACTACTGACATTCTGTAACAGTTATCTACTGAGACTACTGACATCCTGTAACAGTCATCTACTGAGACTACTGACATCCTGTAACACAGTTATCTACTGAGACTACTGACATCTTGTAACAGTCATCTACTGAGACTACTGACATCCTGTTACAGTTATCTACCGAGACTACTGTCATCCTGTAACAGTTATCTACTGAGACTACTGACATCCTGTAACACAGTTATCTACCGAGACTACTGACATCCTGTAACAGTCATCTACTGAGACTACTGACATCCTGTAACAGTTATATACTGAGACTACTGACATCCTGTAACAGTCATCTACTGAGACTACTGACATCCTGTAACACAGCTATCTACTGAGACTACTGACATCCTGTAACAGTTATCTACTGAGACTACTGACATCCTGTAACACAGTTATCTACTGAGACTACTGACATCCTGTAACAGTTATCTACTGAGACTACTGACATCCTGTAACACAGCTATCTACTGAGACTACTGACATCCTGTTACACAGTTATCTACTGAGACTACTGACATCCTGTAACACAGTTATCTACTGAGACTACTGACATCATGCAACACAGCTATCTACTGAGACTACTGACATCCTGTAACAGTTATCTACTGAGACTACTGACATCCTGTAACAGTTATCTACTGAGACTGACATCCTGTAACAGTCATCTACTGAGACTACTGACATCATGTAACACAGTTATCTACTGAGACTACTGACATCCTGTAACAGTTATCTACTAAGACTACTGACATCCTGTAACAGTTATCTACTGAGACTACTGACATCCTGTAACACAGCTATCTACTGAGACTACTGACATCCTGTAACAGTTATCTTCTGAGACTACTGACATCATGTAGCACAGTTATCTACTGAGACTACTGACATTCTGTAACAGTTATCTACTGAGACTACTGACATCCTGTAACAGTCATCTACTGAGACTACTGACATCCTGTAACACAGTTATCTACTGAGACTACTGACATCCTGTAACAGTCATCTACTGAGACTACTGACATCCTGTTACAGTTATCTACCGAGACTACTGTCATCCTGTAACAGTTATCTACTGAGACTACTGACATCCTGTAACACAGCTATCTACTGAGACTACTGACATCCTGTAACAGTTATCTACTGAGACTACTGACATCATGTAACACAGTTATCTACTGAGACTACTGACATCCTGTAACAGATATCTACTGACATCCTGTAACAGTTATCTACTGAGACTACTGACATCCTGTAACAGTTATCTACTGAGACAACTGACATCCTGTAACAGTTATCTACTAAGACTACTGACATCCTGTAACACAGTTATCTACTGAGACAACTGACATCCTGTAACAGTGATCTACTGAGACTACTGACATCCTGTAACACAGCTATCTACTGAGACTACTGACATCCTGCAACACAGTTATCTACTGAGACTACTGACATCCTGTAACACAGTTATCTACTGAGACTACTGACATCCTGTAACAGTTATCTACTGACATCCTGTAAAAGTTATCTAATGAGACTACTGACATCTTGCAACACAGTTATCTACTGAGACTACTGACATCCTGTAACAGTTATCTACTGAGACTACTGACATCCTGTAACAGTTATCTACTGAGAATACTGACATCCTGTAACAGTTATCTACTGAGACTACTGACATCCTGTAACACAGTTATCTACTGAGACTACTGACATCCTGTAACAGTTATCTACTGAGACTACTGACATCCTGTAACACAGCTATCTACTGAGACTACTGACATCCTGTAACAGTTATCTACTGAGACTACTGACATCATGTAGCACAGTTATCTACTGAGACTACTGACATCCTGTAACAGTTATCTACTGAGACTACTGACATCTTGTAACAGTCATCTACTGAGACTACTGACATCCTGTAACACAGTTATCTACTGAGACTACTGACATCCTGTAACAGTCATCTACTGAGACTACTGACATCCTGTAACAGTTATCTACTGAGACAACTGACATCCTGTAACAGTTATCTACTAAGACAACTGACATCCTGTAACACAGTTATCTACTGAGACTGACATCCTGTAACACAGTGATCTACTGAGACTACTGACATCCTGTAACACAGCTATCTACTGAGACTACTGACATCCTGTAACAGTTATCTACTGAGACAACTGACATCCTGTAACAGTTATCTACTAAGACTACTGACATCCTGTAACACAGTTATCTACTGAGACTGACATCCTGTAACAGTGATCTACTGAGACTACTGACATCCTGTAACACAGCTATCTACTGAGACTACTGACATCCTGCAACACAGTTATCTACTGAGACTACTGACATCCTGTAACACAGTTATCTACTGAGACTACTGACATCCTGTAACAGTTATCTACTGACATCCTGTAAAAGTTATCTAATGAGACTACTGACATCTTGCAACACAGTTATCTACTGAGACTACTGACATCCTGTAACAGTTATCTACTGAGACTACTGACATCCTGTAACACAGTTATCTACTGAGACTACTGACATCCTGTAACAGTTATCTACTGAGACTACTGACATCCTGTAACACAGCTATCTACTGAGACTACTGACATCCTGTAACAGTTATCTACTGAGACTACTGACATCATGTAGCACAGTTATCTACTGAGACTACTGACATCCTGTAACAGTTATCTACTGAGACTACTGACATCTTGTAACAGTCATCTACTGAGACTACTGACATCCTGTAACACAGTTATCTACTGAGACTACTGACATCCTGTAACAGTCATCTACTGAGACTACTGACATCCTGTAACAGTTATCTACTGAGACTACTGACATCCTGTAACAGTTATCTACTGAGACTACTGACATCCTGTAACACAGTTATCTACTGAGACTACTGACATCCTGTAACACAGTTATCTACTGAGACTACTGACATCCTGTAACAGTTATCTACTGAGACTACTGACATCCTGTAACACAGTTATCTACTGAGACTACTGACATCCTGTAACAGTTATCTACTGAGACTACTGACATCCTGTAACACAGCTATCTACTGAGACTACTGACATCCTGTAACAGTTATCTACTGAGACTACTGACATCATGTAGCACAGTTATCTACTGAGACTACTGACATCCTGTAACAGTTATCTACTGAGACTACTGACATCTTGTAACAGTCATCTACTGAGACTACTGACATCCTGTAACACAGTTATCTACTGAGACTACTGACATCCTGTAACAGTCATCTACTGAGACTACTGACATCCTGTAACAGTTATCTACTGAGACTACTGACATCCTGTAACAGTTATCTACTGAGACTACTGACATCCTGTAACACAGTTATCTACTGAGACTACTGACATCCTGTAACACAGTTATCTACTGAGACTACTGACATCCTGTAACAGTTATCTACTGAGACTACTGACATCCTGTAACACAGCTATCTACTGAGACTACTGACATCCTGTTACACAGTTATCTACTGAGACTACTGACATCCTGTAACACAGTTATCTACTGAGACTACTGACATCCTGTAACAGTTATCTACTGAGACTACTGACATCCTGTAACACAGTTATCTACTGAGACTACTGACATCCTGTAACACAGTTATCTACTGAGACTACTGACATCCTGTAACAGTTATCTACTGAGACTACTGACATCCTGTAACACAGCTATCTACTGAGACTACTGACATCCTGTTACACAGTTATCTACTGATACTGCTGACATCATGCAACACAGCTATCTACTGAGACTACTAATATCCTGTAACAGTTATCTACTGAGACTACTGACATCCTGTAACAGTTATCTACTGAGACTACTGACATCCTGTAACAGTTATCTACTGAGACTACTGACATCCTGTAACAGTTATCTACTGAGACTGACATCCTGTAACAGTTATCTATTGAGACTACTGACATCATGTAACACAGTTATCTACTGAGACTACTGACATCCTGTAAAAGTTATCTACTAAGACTACTGACATCCTGTAACAGTTATCTACTGAGACGACTGACATCCTGTAACACAGCTATCTACTGAGACTACTGACATCCTGTAACAGTTATCTACTGAGAATACTGACATCCTGTAACAGTTATCTACTGAGACTACTGACATCCTGTAACAGTCATCTACTGAGACTACTGACATCCTGTTACACAGTTATCTACTGATACTACTGACATCATGCAACACAGCTATCTACTGAGACTACTAATATCCTGTAACAGTTATCTACTGAGACTACTGACATCCTGTAACAGTTATCTACTGAGACTACTGACATCCTGTAACAGTCATCTACTGAGACTACTGACATCCTGTTACACAGTTATCTACTGATACTACTGACATCATGCAACACAGCTATCTACTGAGACTACTAATATCCTGTAACAGTTATCTACTGAGACTACTGACATCCTGTAACAGTCATCTACTGAGACTACTGACATCCTGTTACACAGTTATCTACTGAGACTACTGACATCCTGTAACAGATATCTACTGACATCCTGTAACAGTTATCTACTGAGACTACTGACATCCTGTAACAGTTATCTACTGAGACAACTGACATCCTGTAACAGTTATCTACTAAGACTACTGACATCCTGTAACACAGTTATCTACTGAGACTGACATCCTGTAACACAGTGATCTACTGAGACTACTGACATCCTGTAACACAGCTATCTACTGAGACTACTGACATCCTGCAACACAGTTATCTACTGAGACTACTGACATCCTGTAACACAGTTATCTACTGAGACTACTGACATCCTGTAACAGTTATCTACTGACATCCTGTAAAAGTTATCTACTGAGACTACTGACATCTTGCAACACAGTTATCTACTGAGACTACTGACATCCTGTAACAGTTATCTACTGAGACTACTGACATCCTGTAACAGTTATCTACTGAGAATACTGACATCCTGTAACAGTTATCTACTGAGACTACTGACATCCTGTAACACAGTTATCTACTGAGACTACTGACATCCTGTAACAGTTATCTACTGAGACTACTGACATCATGTAGCACAGTTATCTACTGAGACTACTGACATCCTGTAACAGTTATCTACTGAGACTACTGACATCTTGTAACAGTCATCTACTGAGACTACTGACATCCTGTAACACAGTTATCTACTGAGACTACTGACATCCTGTAACAGTCATCTACTGAGACTACTGACATCCTGTAACAGTTATCTACTGAGACAACTGACATCCTGTAACAGTTATCTACTAAGACTACTGACATCCTGTAACACAGTTATCTACTGAGACTGACATCCTGTAACACAGTGATCTACTGAGACTACTGACATCCTGTAACACAGCTATCTACTGAGACTACTGACATCCTGTAACAGTTATCTACTGAGACAACTGACATCCTGTAACAGTTATCTACTAAGACTACTGACATCCTGTAACACAGTTATCTACTGAGACTGACATCCTGTAACACAGTGATCTACTGAGACTACTGACATCCTGTAACACAGCTATCTACTGAGACTACTGACATCCTGCAACACAGTTATCTACTGAGACTACTGACATCCTGTAACACAGTTATCTACTGAGACTACTGACATCCTGTAACAGTTATCTACTGACATCCTGTAAAAGTTATCTAATGAGACTACTGACATCTTGCAACACAGTTATCTACTGAGACTACTGACATCCTGTAACAGTTATCTACTGAGACTACTGACATCCTGTAACACAGTTATCGACTGAGACTACTGACATCCTGTAACAGTTATCTACTGAGACTACTGACATCCTGTAACACAGCTATCTACTGAGACTACTGACATCCTGTAACAGTTATCTACTGAGACTACTGACATCATGTAGCACAGTTATCTACTGAGACTACTGACATCCTGTAACAGTTATCTACTGAGACTACTGACATCTTGTAACAGTCATCTACTGAGACTACTGACATCCTGTAACACAGTTATCTACTGAGACTACTGACATCCTGTAACAGTCATCTACTGAGACTACTGACATCCTGTAACAGTTATCTACTGAGACTACTGACATCCTGTAACAGTTATCTACTGAGACTACTGACATCCTGTAACACAGTTATCTACTGAGACTACTGACATCCTGTAACACAGTTATCTACTGAGACTACTGACATCCTGTAACAGTTATCTACTGAGACTACTGACATCCTGTAACACAGTTATCTACTGAGACTACTGACATCCTGTAACAGTTATCTACTGAGACTACTGACATCCTGTAACACAGCTATCTACTGAGACTACTGACATCCTGTAACAGTTATCTACTGAGACTACTGACATCATGTAGCACAGTTATCTACTGAGACTACTGACATCCTGTAACAGTTATCTACTGAGACTACTGACATCTTGTAACAGTCATCTACTGAGACTACTGACATCCTGTAACACAGTTGTCTACTGAGACTACTGACATCCTGTAACAGTCATCTACTGAGACTACTGACATCCTGTAACAGTTATCTACTGAGACTACTGACATCCTGTAACAGTTATCTACTGAGACTACTGACATCCTGTAACACAGTTATCTACTGAGACTACTGACATCCTGTAACACAGTTATCTACTGAGACTACTGACATCCTGTAACAGTTATCTACTAAGACTACTGACATCCTGTAACACAGCTATCTACTGAGACTACTGACATCCTGTTACACAGTTATCTACTGAGACTACTGACATCCTGTAACACAGTTATCTACTGAGACTACTGACATCCTGTAACAGTTATCTACTGAGACTACTGACATCCTGTAACACAGTTATCTACTGAGACTACTGACATCCTGTAACACAGTTATCTACTGAGACTACTGACATCCTGTAACAGTTATCTACTGAGACTACTGACATCCTGTAACACAGCTATCTACTGAGACTACTGACATCCTGTTACACAGTTATCTACTGATACTACTGACATCATGCAACACAGCTATCTACTGAGACTACTAATATCCTGTAACAGTTATCTACTGAGACTACTGACATCCTGTAACAGTTATCTACTGAGAATGCTGACATCCTGTAACAGTTATCTACTGAGACTACTGACATCCTGTAACAGTCATCTACTGAGACTACTGACATCCTGTTACACAGTTATCTACTGATACTACTGACATCATGCAACACAGCTATCTACTGAGACTACTAATATCCTGTAACAGTTATCTACTGAGACTACTGACATCCTGTAACAGTCATCTACTGAGACTACTGACATCCTGTTACACAGTTATCTACTGATACTACTGACATCATGCAACACAGCTATCTACTGAGACTACTGACATCCTGTAACAGTTATCTACTGAGACTACTGACATCCTGTAACAGTTATCTACTGAGACTACTGACATCCTGTAACAGTTATCTACTGAGACTGACATCCTGTAACAGTTATCTATTGAGACTACTGACATCATGTAACACAGTTATCTACTGAGACTACTGACATCCTGTAAAAGTTATCTACTAAGACTACTGACATCCTGTAACAGTTATCTACTGAGACGACTGACATCCTGTAACACAGCTATCTACTGAGACTACTGACATCCTGTAACAGTTATCTACTGAGAATACTGACATCCTGTAACAGTTATCTACTGAGACTACTGACATCCTGCAACAGTCATCTACTGAGAATACTGACATCCTGTAACACAGCTATC
>NC_136593.1:0-85000 GCF_910589615.1 Taurulus bubalis | reverse complement strand
CGTGAGACGTTAGTGTCTTTAGTCCCGTGAGACGTTAGTGTCTTTAGTCCAGTGAGACGTTAGTGTCTCTAGTTCAGTGAGACGTTAGTGTCTCTAGTCCCGTGAGACGTTAGTGTCTTTAGTCCAGTGAGACGTTAGTGTCTCTAGTTCAGTGAGACGTTAGTGTCTTTAGTCCAGTGAGACGTTAGTGTCTCTAGTTCAGTGAGACGTTAGTGTCTTTAGTCCAGTGAGACGTTAGTGTCTCTAGTCCCGTGAGACGTTAGTGTCTTTAGTCCAGTGAGACGTTAGTGTCTCTAGTCCAGTGAGACGTTAGTGTCTCTAGTCCAGTGAGATGTTAGTGTCTTTAGTCCCGTGAGACGTTAGTGTCTCTAGTCCCGTGAGACGTTAGTGTCTTTAGTCCCGTGAGACGTTAGTGTCTCTAGTTCAGTGAGATGTTAGTGTCTCTAGTCCCGTGAGACGTTAGTGTCTTTAGTCCAGTGAGACGTTAGTGTCTTTAGTCCAGTGAGACGTTAGTGTCTTTAGTCCAGTGAGACGTTAGTGTCTTTAGTCCAGTGAGACGTTAGTGTCTCTAGTCCCGTGAGACGTTAGTGTCTTTAGTCCAGTGAGACGTTAGTGTCTCTAGTTCAGTGAGACGTTAGTGTCTCTAGTCCAGTGAGACGTTAGTGTCTTTAGTCCAGTGAGACGTTAGTGTCTTTAGTCCAGTGAGACGTTAGTGTCTTTAGTCCCGTGAGACGTTTGTGTCTCTAGTCCCGTGAGACGTTAGTGTCTTTAGTCCAGTGAGACGTTAGTGTCTTTAGTCCAGTGAGACGTTTGTGTCTCTAGTCCAGTGAGACGTTAGTGTCTCTAGTCCAGTGAGACGTTAGTGTCTCTCTAGTCCAGTGAGACGTTAGTGTCTCTAGTTCAGTGAGACGTTAGTGTCTTTAGTCCAGTGAGACGTTAGTGTCTTTAGTCCCGTGAGACGTTTGTGTCTCTAGTCCCGTGAGACGTTAGTGTCTTTAGTCCAGTGAGACGTTAGTGTCTTTAGTCCAGTGAGACGTTTGTGTCTCTAGTCCAGTGAGACGTTAGTGTCTCTAGTCCAGTGAGACGTTAGTGTCTCTCTAGTCCAGTGAGACGTTAGTGTCTCTAGTCCAGTGAGACGATAGTGTCTCTAGTTCAGTGAGACGTTAGTGTCTCTAGTCCCGTGAGACGTTAGTGTTTTTAGTCCAGTGAGACGTTAGTGTCTTTAGTCCAGTGAGACGTTAGTGTCTCTAGTTCAGTGAGACGTTAGTGTCTCTAGTCCAGTGAGACGTTAGTGTCTTTAGTCCCGTGAGACGTTAGTGTCTCTAGTCCAGTGAGACGTTAGTGTCTCTAGTCCCGTGAGACGTTAGTGTCTTTAGTCCAGTGAGACGTTAGTGTCTCTAGTTCAGTGAGACGTTAGTGTCTCTAGTCCCGTGAGACGTTAGTGTCTCTAGTCCCGTGAGACGTTAGTGTCTCTAGTCCAGTGAGACGTTAGTGTCTCTAGTCCCGTGAGACGTTAGTGTCTTTAGTCCAGTGAGACGTTAGTGTCTCTAGTCCCGTGAGACGTTAGTGTCTCTAGTCCAGTGAGACGATAGTGTCTCTAGTCCCGTGAGACGTTAGTGTCTCTAGTCCCGTGAGACGTTAGTGTCTCTAGTCCAGTGAGACGATAGTGTCTCTAGTCCCGTGAGACGTTAGTGTCTTTAGTCCAGTGAGACGTTAGTGTCTCTAGTTCAGTGAGACGTTAGTGTCTCTAGTCCCGTGAGACGTTAGTGTCTCTAGTCCCGTGAGACGTTAGTGTCTCTAGTCCAGTGAGACGTTAGTGTCTCTAGTCCAGTGAGACGTTAGTGTCTCTAGTCCAGTGAGACGTTAGTGTCTTTAGTCCCGTGAGACGTTAGTGTCTCTAGTTCAGTGAGATGTTAGTGTCTCTAGTCCCGTGAGACGTTAGTGTCTTTAGTCCCGTGAGACGTTAGTGTCTTTAGTCCAGTGAGACGTTAGTGTCTTTAGTCCAGTGAGACGTTAGTGTCTCTAGTCCCGTGAGACGTTAGTGTCTTTAGTCCAGTGAGACGTTAGTGTCTCTAGTTCAGTGAGACGTTAGTGTCTCTAGTCCAGTGAGACGTTAGTGTCTTTAGTCCAGTGAGACGTTAGTGTCTCTAGTCCAGTGAGACGTTAGTGTCTCTAGTCCAGTGAGACGTTAGTGTCTCTAGTTCAGTGAGACGTTAGTGTCTTTAGTCCCGTGAGACGTTAGTGTCTTTAGTCCAGTGAGACGTTAGTGTCTCTAGTCCAGTGAGACGTTAGTGTCTCTAGTCCCGTGAGACGTTAGTGTCTCTAGTTCAGTGAGACGTTAGTGTCTTTAGTCCCGTGAGACGTTAGTGTCTCTAGTCCAGTGAGACGTTAGTGTCTTTAGTCCCGTGAGACGTTAGTGTCTTTAGTCCAGTGAGACGTTAGTGTCTCTAGTCCAGTGAGACGTTAGTGTCTTTAGTCCCGTGAGACGTTAGTGTCTTTAGTCCAGTGAGACGTTAGTGTCTCTAGTTCAGTGAGACCTTAGTGTCTCTAGTCCAGTGAGACGTTAGTGTCTTTAGTCCCGTGAGACGTTAGTGTCTCTAGTCCCGTGAGACGTTAGTGTCTTTAGTCCAGTGAGACGTTAGTGTCTTTAGTCCAGTGAGACGTTTGTGTCTCTAGTCCAGTGAGACGTTAGTGTCTCTAGTCCAGTGAGACGTTAGTGTCTCTCTAGTCCAGTGAGACGTTAGTGTCTCTAGTTCAGTGAGACGTTAGTGTCTTTAGTCCAGTGAGACGTTAGTGTCTTTAGTCCAGTGAGACGTTAGTGTCTTTAGTCCCGTGAGACGTTAGTGTCTCTAGTCCCGTGAGACGTTAGTGTCTTTAGTCCAGTGAGACGTTAGTGTCTCTAGTCCAGTGAGACGTTAGTGTCTCTAGTCCCGTGAGACGTTAGTGTCTTTAGTCCCGTGAGACGTTAGTGTCTTTAGTCCAGTGAGACGTTAGTGTCTCTAGTTCAGTGAGACGTTAGTGTCTCTAGTCCCGTGAGACGTTAGTGTCTTTAGTCCAGTGAGACGTTAGTGTCTCTAGTTCAGTGAGACGTTAGTGTCTTTAGTCCAGTGAGACGTTAGTGTCTCTAGTTCAGTGAGACGTTAGTGTCTTTAGTCCAGTGAGACGTTAGTGTCTCTAGTCCCGTGAGACGTTAGTGTCTTTAGTCCAGTGAGACGTTAGTGTCTCTAGTCCAGTGAGACGTTAGTGTCTCTAGTCCAGTGAGATGTTAGTGTCTTTAGTCCCGTGAGACGTTAGTGTCTCTAGTCCCGTGAGACGTTAGTGTCTTTAGTCCCGTGAGACGTTAGTGTCTCTAGTTCAGTGAGATGTTAGTGTCTCTAGTCCCGTGAGACGTTAGTGTCTTTAGTCCCGTGAGACGTTAGTGTCTTTAGTCCAGTGAGACGTTAGTGTCTTTAGTCCAGTGAGACGTTAGTGTCTCTAGTCCCGTGAGACGTTAGTGTCTTTAGTCCAGTGAGACGTTAGTGTCTCTAGTTCAGTGAGACGTTAGTGTCTCTAGTCCAGTGAGACGTTAGTGTCTTTAGTCCAGTGAGACGTTAGTGTCTTTAGTCCAGTGAGACGTTAGTGTCTTTAGTCCCGTGAGACGTTTGTGTCTCTAGTCCCGTGAGACGTTAGTGTCTTTAGTCCAGTGAGACGTTAGTGTCTTTAGTCCAGTGAGACGTTTGTGTCTCTAGTCCAGTGAGACGTTAGTGTCTCTAGTCCAGTGAGACGTTAGTGTCTCTCTAGTCCAGTGAGACGTTAGTGTCTCTAGTTCAGTGAGACGTTAGTGTCTTTAGTCCAGTGAGACGTTAGTGTCTTTAGTCCCGTGAGACGTTTGTGTCTCTAGTCCCGTGAGACGTTAGTGTCTTTAGTCCAGTGAGACGTTAGTGTCTTTAGTCCAGTGAGACGTTAGTGTCTCTAGTCCAGTGAGACGTTAGTGTCTCTAGTCCAGTGAGACGTTAGTGTCTCTAGTTCAGTGAGACGTTAGTGTCTTTAGTCCCGTGAGACGTTAGTGTCTTTAGTCCAGTGAGACGTTAGTGTCTCTAGTCCAGTGAGACGTTAGTGTCTCTAGTCCCGTGAGACGTTAGTGTCTCTAGTTCAGTGAGACGTTAGTGTCTTTAGTCCCGTGAGACGTTAGTGTCTCTAGTCCAGTGAGACGTTAGTGTCTTTAGTCCCGTGAGACGTTAGTGTCTTTAGTCCAGTGAGACGTTAGTGTCTCTAGTCCAGTGAGACGTTAGTGTCTTTAGTCCCGTGAGACGTTAGTGTCTTTAGTCCAGTGAGACGTTAGTGTCTCTAGTTCAGTGAGACCTTAGTGTCTCTAGTCCAGTGAGACGTTAGTGTCTTTAGTCCCGTGAGACGTTAGTGTCTCTAGTCCCGTGAGACGTTAGTGTCTTTAGTCCAGTGAGACGTTAGTGTCTTTAGTCCAGTGAGACGTTTGTGTCTCTAGTCCAGTGAGACGTTAGTGTCTCTAGTCCAGTGAGACGTTAGTGTCTCTCTAGTCCAGTGAGACGTTAGTGTCTCTAGTTCAGTGAGACGTTAGTGTCTTTAGTCCAGTGAGACGTTAGTGTCTTTAGTCCAGTGAGACGTTAGTGTCTTTAGTCCCGTGAGACGTTAGTGTCTCTAGTCCCGTGAGACGTTAGTGTCTCTAGTCCAGTGAGACGTTAGTGTCTTTAGTCCAGTGAGACGTTAGTGTCTCTAGTCCCGTGAGACGTTAGTGTCTTTAGTCCCGTGAGACGTTAGTGTCTTTAGTCCAGTGAGACGTTAGTGTCTCTAGTCCAGTGAGACGTTAGTGTCTCTAGTCCCGTGAGACGTTAGTGTCTTTAGTCCAGTGAGACGTTAGTGTCTCTAGTTCAGTGAGACGTTAGTGTCTTTAGTCCAGTGAGACGTTAGTGTCTCTAGTTCAGTGAGACGTTAGTGTCTTTAGTCCAGTGAGACGTTAGTGTCTCTAGTCCCGTGAGACGTTAGTGTCTTTAGTCCAGTGAGACGTTAGTGTCTCTAGTCCAGTGAGACGTTAGTGTCTCTAGTCCAGTGAGATGTTAGTGTCTTTAGTCCCGTGAGACGTTAGTGTCTCTAGTCCCGTGAGACGTTAGTGTCTTTAGTCCCGTGAGACGTTAGTGTCTCTAGTTCAGTGAGATGTTAGTGTCTCTAGTCCCGTGAGACGTTAGTGTCTTTAGTCCCGTGAGACGTTAGTGTCTTTAGTCCAGTGAGACGTTAGTGTCTTTAGTCCAGTGAGACGTTAGTGTCTCTAGTCCCGTGAGACGTTAGTGTCTTTAGTCCAGTGAGACGTTAGTGTCTCTAGTTCAGTGAGACGTTAGTGTCTCTAGTCCAGTGAGACGTTAGTGTCTTTAGTCCAGTGAGACGTTAGTGTCTTTAGTCCAGTGAGACGTTAGTGTCTTTAGTCCCGTGAGACGTTTGTGTCTCTAGTCCCGTGAGACGTTAGTGTCTTTAGTCCAGTGAGACGTTAGTGTCTTTAGTCCAGTGAGACGTTTGTGTCTCTAGTCCAGTGAGACGTTAGTGTCTCTAGTCCAGTGAGACGTTAGTGTCTCTCTAGTCCAGTGAGACGTTAGTGTCTCTAGTTCAGTGAGACGTTAGTGTCTTTAGTCCAGTGAGACGTTAGTGTCTTTAGTCCCGTGAGACGTTTGTGTCTCTAGTCCCGTGAGACGTTAGTGTCTTTAGTCCAGTGAGACGTTAGTGTCTTTAGTCCAGTGAGACGTTTGTGTCTCTAGTCCAGTGAGACGTTAGTGTCTCTAGTCCAGTGAGACGTTAGTGTCTCTCTAGTCCAGTGAGACGTTAGTGTCTCTAGTTCAGTGAGACGTTAGTGTCTTTAGTCCAGTGAGACGTTAGTGTCTTTAGTCCAGTGAGACGTTAGTGTCTTTAGTCCCGTGAGACGTTAGTGTCTTTAGTCCCGTGAGACGTTAGTGTCTCTAGTCCCGTGAGACGTTAGTGTCTCTAGTCCAGTGAGACGTTAGTGTCTTTAGTCCAGTGAGACGTTAGTGTCTCTAGTCCCGTGAGACGTTAGTGTCTCTAGTCCAGTGAGACGTTAATGTCTCTAGTCCCGTGAGACGTTAGTGTCTCTAGTCCAGTGAGACGTTAGTGTCTATAGTCCAGTGAGACGTTAGTGTCTCTAGTCCCGTGAGACGTTAGTGTCTTTAGTCCAGTGAGACGCTAGTGTCTATAGTCCCGTGAGACGTTAGTGTCTCTAGTCCAGTGAGACGTTAGTGTCTATAGTCCCGTGAGACGTTAGTGTCTCTAGTCCCGTGAGACGTTAGTGTCTCTAGTCCCGTGAGACGTTAGTGTCTCTAGTCCCGTGAGACGTTAGTGTCTTTAGTCCAGTGAGACGTTAGTGTCTCTAGTCCAGTGAGACGTTAGTGTCTTTAGTCCCGTGAGACGTTTGTGTCTCTAGTCCCGTGAGACGTTAGTGTCTATAGTCCAGTGAGACGTTAGTGTCTCTAGTCCAGTGAGACGTTAGTGTCTCTAGTCCAGTGAGACGTTAGTGTCTCTCTAGTCCCGTGAGACGTTAGTGTCTCTAGTCCAGTGAGACGTTAGTGTCTATAGTCCAGTGAGACGTTAGTGTCTTTAGTCCAGTGAGACGTTAGTGTCTTTAGTCCCGTGAGACGTTAGTGTCTTTAGTCCCGTGAGACGTTAGTGTCTCTAGTCCCGTGAGACGTTAGTGTCTCTAGTCCAGTGAGACGTTAGTGTCTTTAGTCCCGTGAGACGTTAGTGTCTTTAGTCCAGTGAGACGTTAGTGTCTTTAGTCCCGTGAGACGTTAGTGTCTTTAGTCCAGTGAGACGTTAGTGTCTTTAGTCCAGTGAGACGTTAGTGTCTTTAGTCCAGTGAGACGTTAGTGTCTTTAGTCCAGTGAGACGTTAGTGTCTTTAGTCCAGTGAGACGTTAGTGTCTCTAGTCCAGTGAGACGTTAGTGTCTTTAGTCCAGTGAGACGTTAGTGTCTCTAGTCCCGTGAGACGTTAGTGTCTCTAGTCCAGTGAGACGTTAGTGTCTATAGTCCCGTGAGACGTTAGTGTCTCTAGTCCCGTGAGACGTTAGTGTCTTTAGTCCAGTGAGACGTTAGTGTCTCTAGTCCAGTGAGACGTTAGTGTCTCTAGTCCAGTGAGACGTTAGTGTCTTTAGTCCCGTGAGACGTTAGTGTCTCTAGTCCAGTGAGACGTTAGTGTCTTTAGTCCCGTGAGACGTTAGTGTCTCTAGTCCAGTGAGACGTTAGTGTCTTTAGTCCAGTGAGACGTTAGTGTCTTTAGTCCAGTGAGACATTAGTGTCTCTAGTCCAGTGAGACGTTAGTGTCTTTAGTCCAGTGAGACGTTAGTGTCTTTAGTCCAGTGAGACGTAAGTGTCTCTAGTCCCGTGAGACGTTAGTGTCTCTAGTCCCGTGAGACGTTAGTGTCTCTAGTCCCGTGAGACGTTAGTGTCTCTAGTCCCGTGAGACGTTTGTGTTTTTAGTCCAGTGAGACGTTAGTGTCTTTAGTCCCGTGAGACGTTAGTGTCTCTAGTCCCGTGAGACGTTAGTGTCTCTAGTCCAGTGAGACGTTAGTGTCTCTAGTCCCGTGAGACGTTAGTGTTTTTAGTCCAGTGAGACGTTAGTGTCTTTAGTCCCGTGAGACGTTAGTGTCTCTAGTCCAGTGAGACGTTAGTGTCTTTAGTCCAGTGAGACGTTAGTGTCTCTAGTCCAGTGAGACGTTAGTGTCTCTAGTCCAGTGAGACGTTAGTGTCTTTAGTCCAGTGAGACGTTAGTGTCTTTAGTCCAGTGAGACGTTAGTGTCTCTAGTCCCGTGAGACGTTAGTGTCTCCAGTCCCGTGAGAGGTTAGTGTTTTTAGTCCAGTGAGACGTTCGTGTCTCTAGTCCCGTGAGACGTTAGTGTCTCTAGTCCTGTGAGACGTTAGTGTCTCTAGTCCCGTGAGACGTTGGTGTCTCTAGTCCCGTGAGACGTTAGTGTCTATAGTCCCGTGAGACGTTAGTGTCTTTAGTCCAGTGAGACGTTAGTGTCTCTAGTCCCGTGAGACGTTAGTGTCTTTAGTCCAGTGAGACGTTAGTGTCTCTAGTCCAGTGAGACGTTAGTGTCTCTAGTCCAGTGAGACGTTAGTGTCTTTAGTCCCGTGAGACGTTAGTGTCTCTAGTCCAGTGAGACGTTAGTGTCTTTAGTCCAGTGAGACGTTAGTGTCTCTAGTCCAGTGAGACGTTAGTGTCTCTAGTCCAGTGAGACGTTAGTGTCTTTAGTCCAGTGAGACGTTAGTGTCTCTAGTCCCGTGAGACGATAGTGTCTCTAGTCCCGTGAGACGTTAGTGTTTTTAGTCCAGTGAGACGTTAGTGTCTTTAGTCCCGTGAGACGTTAGTGTCTCTAGTCCCGTGAGACGTTAGTGTCTCTAGTCCAGTGAGACGTTAGTGTCTCTAGTCCCGTGAAACGTTAGTGTTTTTAGTCCAGTGAGACGTTAGTGTCTTTAGTCCCGTGAGACGTTAGTGTCTCTAGTCCCGTGAGACGTTTGTGTCTCTAGTCCCGTGAGACGTTAGTGTCTTTAGTCCAGTGAGACGTTAGTGTCTCTAGTTCAGTGAGACGTTAGTGTCTCTAGTCCAGTGAGACGTTAGTGTCTTTAGTCCCGTGAGACGTTTGTGTCTCTAGTCCCGTGAGACGTTAGTGTCTTTAGTCCAGTGAGACGCTAGTGTCTTTAGTCCAGTGAGACGTTTGTGTCTCTAGTCCAGTGAGACGTTAGTGTCTCTAGTCCAGTGAGACGTTAGTGTCTCTCTAGTCCAGTGAGACGTTAGTGTCTCTAGTTCAGTGAGACGTTAGTGTCTTTAGTCCAGTGAGACGTTAGTGTCTTTAGTCCAGTGAGACGTTAGTGTCTTTAGTCCCGTGAGACGTTAGTGTCTTTAGTCCCGTGAGACGTTAGTGTCTCTAGTCCCGTGAGACGTTAGTGTCTCTAGTCCAGTGAGACGTTAGTGTCTTTAGTCCAGTGAGACGTTAGTGTCTCTAGTCCCGTGAGACGTTAGTGTCTCTAGTCCCGTGAGACGTTAGTGTCTCTAGTTCAGTGAGACGTTAGTGTCTCTAGTCCCGTGAGACGTTAGTGTCTCTAGTTCAGTGAGACGTTAGTGTCTCTAGTCCCGTGAGACGTTAGTGTCTTTAGTCCAGTGAGACGTTAGTGTCTCTAGTTCAGTGAGACGTTAGTGTCTTTAGTCCAGTGAGACGTTAGTGTCTCTAGTTCAGTGAGACGTTAGTGTCTTTAGTCCAGTGAGACGTTAGTGTCTCTAGTCCCGTGAGACGTTAGTGTCTTTAGTCCAGTGAGACGTTAGTGTCTCTAGTCCAGTGAGACGTTAGTGTCTCTAGTCCAGTGAGATGTTAGTGTCTTTAGTCCCGTGAGACGTTAGTGTCTCTAGTCCCGTGAGACGTTAGTGTCTTTAGTCCCGTGAGACGTTAGTGTCTCTAGTTCAGTGAGATGTTAGTGTCTCTAGTCCCGTGAGACGTTAGTGTCTTTAGTCCCGTGAGACGTTAGTGTCTTTAGTCCAGTGAGACGTTAGTGTCTTTAGTCCAGTGAGACGTTAGTGTCTCTAGTCCCGTGAGACGTTAGTGTCTTTAGTCCAGTGAGACGTTAGTGTCTCTAGTTCAGTGAGACGTTAGTGTCTCTAGTCCCGTGAGACGTTAGTGTCTTTAGTCCAGTGAGACGTTAGTGTCTCTAGTTCAGTGAGACGTTAGTGTCTTTAGTCCAGTGAGACGTTAGTGTCTCTAGTTCAGTGAGACGTTAGTGTCTCTAGTCCAGTGAGACGTTAGTGTCTTTAGTCCCGTGAGACGTTTGTGTCTCTAGTCCCGTGAGACGTTAGTGTCTTTAGTCCAGTGAGACGTTAGTGTCTCTAGTTCAGTGAGACGTTAGTGTCTTTAGTCCAGTGAGACGTTAGTGTCTTTAGTCCCGTGAGACGTTTGTGTCTCTAGTCCCGTGAGACGTTAGTGTCTTTAGTCCAGTGAGACGTTAGTGTCTTTAGTCCAGTGAGACGTTTGTGTCTCTAGTCCAGTGAGACGTTTGTGTCTCTAGTCCAGTGAGACGTTAGTGTCTCTAGTCCAGTGAGACGTTAGTGTCTCTCTAGTCCAGTGAGACGTTAGTGTCTCTAGTTCAGTGAGACGTTAGTGTCTTTAGTCCAGTGAGACGTTAGTGTCTTTAGTCCAGTGAGACGTTAGTGTCTTTAGTCCCGTGAGACGTTAGTGTCTTTAGTCCCGTGAGACGTTAGTGTCTCTAGTCCCGTGAGACGTTAGTGTCTCTAGTACAGTGAGACGTTAGTGTCTTTAGTCCAGTGAGACGTTAGTGTCTCTAGTCCCGTGAGACGTTAGTGTCTCTAGTCCAGTGAGACGTTAGTGTCTCTAGTCCCGTGAGACGTTAGTGTCTCTAGTCCAGTGAGACGTTAGTGTCTATAGTCCAGTGAGACGTTAGTGTCTCTAGTCCCGTGAGACGTTAGTGTCTTTAGTCCAGTGAGACGTTAGTGTCTATAGTCCCGTGAGACGTTAGTGTCTCTAGTCCAGTGAGACGTTAGTGTCTCTAGTCCCGTGAGACGTTAGTGTCTCTAGTCCCGTGAGACGTTAGTGTCTCTAGTCCCGTGAGACGTTAGTGTCTTTAGTCCAGTGAGACGTTAGTGTCTCTAGTCCAGTGAGACGTTAGTGTCTTCAGTCCAGTGAGACGTTAGTGTCTTTAGTCCCGTGAGACGTTTGTGTCTCTAGTCCCGTGAGACGCTAGTGTCTATAGTCCAGTGAGACGTTAGTGTCTCTAGTCCAGTGAGACGTTAGTGTCTCTAGTCCAGTGAGACGTTAGTGTCTCTCTAGTCCCGTGAGACGTTAGTGTCTCTAGTCCAGTGAGACGTTAGTGTCTATAGTCCAGTGAGACGTTAGTGTCTTTAGTCCCGTGAGACGTTAGTGTCTTTAGTCCCGTGAGACGTTAGTGTCTCTAGTCCCGTGAGACGTTAGTGTCTCTAGTCCAGTGAGACGTTAGTGTCTTTAGTCCAGTGAGACGTTAGTGTCTTTAGTCCAGTGAGACGTTAGTGTCTTTAGTCCAGTGAGACGTTAGGGTCTTTAGTCCAGTGAGACGTTAGTGTCTTTAGTCCAGTGAGACGTTAGTGTCTCTAGTCCAGTGAGACGTTAGTGTCTTTAGTCCAGTGAGACGTTAGTGTCTCTAGTCCCGTGAGACGTTAGTGTCTCTAGTCCAGTGAGACGTTAGTGTCTATAGTCCCGTGAGACGTTAGTGTCTCTAGTCCCGTGAGACGTTAGTGTCTTTAGTCCAGTGAGACGTTAGTGTCTCTAGTCCAGTGAGACGTTAGTGTCTCTAGTCCAGTGAGACGTTAGTGTCTTTAGTCCCGTGAGACGTTAGTGTCTCTAGTCCAGTGAGACGTTAGTGTCTTTAGTCCCGTGAGACGTTAGTGTCTCTAGTCCAGTGAGACGTTAGTGTCTTTAGTCCAGTGAGACGTTAGTGTCTTTAGTCCAGTGAGACGTTAGTGTCTCTAGTCCAGTGAGACGTTAGTGTCTTTAGTCCAGTGAGACGTTAGTGTCTTTAGTCCAGTGAGACATAAGTGTCTCTAGTCCCGTGAGACGTTAGTGTCTCTAGTCCCGTGAGACGTTAGTGTCTCTAGTCCCGTGAGACGTTAGTGTCTTTAGTCCCGTGAGACGTTAGTGTCTCTAGTCCAGTGAGACGTTAGTGTCTCTAGTTCAGTGAGACGTTAGTGTCTTTAGTCCAGTGAGACGTTAGTGTCTTTAGTCCAGTGAGACGTTAGTGTCTTTAGTCCCGTGAGACGTTAGTGTCTTTAGTCCCGTGAGACGTTAGTGTCTCTAGTCCAGTGAGACGTTAGTGTCTTTAGTCCAGTGAGACGTTAGTGTCTCTAGTCCCGTGAGACGTTAGTGTCTCTAGTCCAGTGAGACGTTAGTGTCTCTAGTCCCGTGAGACGTTAGTGTCTCTAGTCCAGTGAGACGTTAGTGTCTATAGTCCAGTGAGACGTTATTGTCTCTAGTCCCGTGAGACGTTAGTGTCTTTAGTCCAGTGAGACGTTAGTGTCTATAGTCCCGTGAGACGTTAGTGTCTCTAGTCCAGTGAGACGTTAGTGTCTCTAGTCCCGTGAGACGTTAGTGTCTCTAGTCCCGTGAGACGTTAGTGTCTCTAGTCCCGTGAGACGTTAGTGTCTTTAGTCCAGTGAGACGTTAGTGTCTCTAGTCCAGTGAGACGTTAGTGTCTTCAGTCCAGTGAGACGTTAGTGTCTTTAGTCCCGTGAGACGTTTGTGTCTCTAGTCCCGTGAGACGTTAGTGTCTATAGTCCAGTGAGACGTTAGTGTCTCTAGTCCAGTGAGACGTTAGTGTCTCTAGTCCAGTGAGACGTTAGTGTCTCTCTAGTCCCGTGAGACGTTAGTGTCTCTAGTCCAGTGAGACGTTAGTGTCTATAGTCCAGTGAGACGTTAGTGTCTTTAGTCCAGTGAGACGTTAGTGTCTTTAGTCCCGTGAGACGTTAGTGTCTCTAGTCCCGTGAGACGTTAGTGTCTCTAGTCCCGTGAGACGTTAGTGTCTCTAGTCCAGTGAGACGTTAGTGTCTTTAGTCCAGTGAGACGTTAGTGTCTTTAGTCCCGTGAGACGTTAGTGTCTTTAGTCCAGTGAGACGTTAGTGTCTTTAGTCCAGTGAGACGTTAGTGTCTTTAGTCCAGTGAGACGTTAGTGTCTTTAGTCCAGTGAGACGTTAGTGTCTCTAGTCCAGTGAGACGTTAGTGTCTTTAGTCCAGTGAGACGTTAGTGTCTCTAGTCCCGTGAGACGTTAGTGTCTCTAGTCCAGTGAGACGTTAGTGTCTTTAGTCCAGTGAGACGTTAGTGTCTCTAGTCCCGTGAGACGTTAGTGTCTCTAGTCCCGTGAGACGTTAGTGTCTCTAGTCCCGTGAGACGTTAGTGTCTTTAGTCCAGTGAGACGTTAGTGTCTCTAGTCCAGTGAGACGTTAGTGTCTTTAGTCCCGTGAGACGTTAGTGTCTCTAGTCCAGTGAGACGTTAGTGTCTTTAGTCCAGTGAGACGTTAGTGTCTTTAGTCCAGTGAGACGTTAGTGTCTCTAGTCCAGTGAGACGTTAGTGTCTTTAGTCCAGTGAGACGTTAGTGTCTTTAGTCCAGTGAGACGTTAGTGTCTTTAGTCCAGTGAGACGTAAGTGTCTCTAGTCCCGTGAGACGTTAGTGTCTCTAGTCCCGTGAGACGTTAGTGTCTCTAGTCCCGTGAGACGTTAGTGTTTTTAGTCCAGTGAGACGTTAGTGTCTTTAGTCCCGTGAGACGTTAGTGTCTCTAGTCCCGTGAGACGTTAGTGTCTCTAGTCCAGTGAGACGTTAGTGTCTCTAGTCCCGTGAGACGTTAGTGTTTTTAGTCCAGTGAGACGTTAGTGTCTTTAGTCCCGTGAGACGTTAGTGTCTCTAGTCCAGTGAGACGTTAGTGTCTTTAGTCCAGTGAGACGTTAGTGTCTCTAGTCCCGTGAGACGTTAGTGTCTCCAGTCCCGTGAGAGGTTAGTGTTTTTAGTCCAGTGAGACGTTCGTGTCTCTAGTCCCGTGAGACGTTAGTGTCTCTAGTCCTGTGAGACGTTAGTGTCTCTAGTCCCGTGAGACGTTGGTGTCTCTAGTCCCGTGAGACGTTAGTGTCTATAGTCCCGTGAGACGTTAGTGTCTTTAGTCCAGTGAGACGTTAGTGTCTCTAGTCCCGTGAGACGTTAGTGTCTTTAGTCCAGTGAGACGTTAGTGTCTCTAGTCCAGTGAGACGTTAGTGTCTCTAGTCCAGTGAGACGTTAGTGTCTTTAGTCCCGTGAGACGTTAGTGTCTCTAGTCCAGTGAGACGTTAGTGTCTTTAGTCCCGTGAGACGTTAGTGTCTCTAGTCCAGTGAGACATTAGTGTCTTTAGTCCAGTGAGACGTTAGTGTCTCTAGTCCAGTGAGACGTTAGTGTCTCTAGTCCAGTGAGACGTTAGTGTCTTTAGTCCAGTGAGACGTTAGTGTCTCTAGTCCCGTGAGACGTTAGTGTCTCTAGTCCCGTGAGACGTTAGTGTCTCTAGTCCCGTGAGACGTTAGTGTTTTTAGTCCAGTGAGACGTTAGTGTCTTTAGTCCCGTGAGACGTTAGTGTCTCTAGTCCCGTGAGACGTTAGTGTCTCTAGTCCAGTGAGACGTTAGTGTCTCTAGTCCCGTGAGACGTTAGTGTTTTTAGTCCAGTGAGACGTTAGTGTCTTTAGTCCCGTGAGACGTTAGTGTCTCTAGTCGCGTGAGACGTTAGTGTCTTTAGTCCAGTGAGACGTTAGTGTCTTTAGTCCCGTGAGACGTTAGTGTCTTTAGTCCAGTGAGACGTTAGTGTCTCTAGTCCCGTGAGACGTTAGTGTCTCTAGTCCAGTGAGACGATAGTGTCTCTAGTCCAGTGAGACGTTAGTGTCTCTAGTCCAGTGAGACGTTAGTGTCTCTAGTCCAGTGAGACGTTAGTGTCTTTAGTCCAGTGAGACGTTAGTGTCTCTAGTCCCGTGAGACGTTAGTGTCTCTAGTCCAGTGAGACGTTAGTGTCTCTAGTCCCGTGAGACGTTAGTGTCTCTAGTCCAGTGAGACGTTAGTGTCTTTAGTCCAGTGAGACGTTAGTGTCTTTAGTCCAGTGAGACGTTAGTGTCTCTAGTCCCGTGAGACGTTAGTGTTTTTAGTCCAGTGAGACGTTCGTGTCTCTAGTCCCGTGAGACGTTAGTGTCTCTAGTCCAGTGAGACGTTAGTGTCTCTAGTCCAGTGAGACGTTAGTGTCTTTAGTCCCGTGAGACGTTAGTGTCTCTAGTCCAGTGAGACGTTAGTGTCTTTAGTCCAGTGAGACGTTAGTGTCTTTAGTCCAGTGAGACGTTAGTGTCTCTAGTCCAGTGAGACGTTAGTGTCTCTAGTCCAGTGAGACGTTAGTGTCTTTAGACCCGTGAGACGTTAGTGTCTCTAGTCCAGTGAGACGTTAGTGTCTTTAGTCCAGTGAGACGTTAGTGTCTCTAGTCCAGTGAGACGTTAGTGTCTTTAGTCCAGTGAGACGTTAGTGTCTTTAGTCCCGTGAGACGTTAGTGTCTCTAGTCCAGTGAGACGTTAGTGTCTCTAGTCCCGTGAGACGTTAGTGTCTCTAGTCCAGTGAGACATTAGTGTCTCTAGTCCCGTGAGACGTTAGTGTCTCTAGTCCGGTGAGACGTTAGTGTCTTTAGTCCAGTGAGACGTTAGTGTCTTTAGTCCAGTGAGACGTTAGTGTCTCTAGTCCAGTGAGACGTTAGTGTCTCTAGTCCAGTGAGACGTTAGTGTCTTTAGTCCCGTGAGACGTTAGTGTCTCTAGTCCAGTGAGACGTTAGTGTCTTTAGTCCCGTGAGACGTTAGTGTCTCTAGTCCAGTGAGACGTTAGTGTCTTTAGTCCAGTGAGACGTTAGTGTCTCTAGTCCCGTGAGACGTTAGTGTCTCTAGTCCAGTGAGACGTTAGTGTCTTTAGTCCAGTGAGACGTTAGTGTCTTTAGTCCAGTGAGACGTTAGTGTCTCTAGTCCCGTGAGACGTTAGTGTTTTTAGTCCAGTGAGACGTTCGTGTCTCTAGTCCCGTGAGACGTTAGTGTCTCTAGTCCAGTGAGACGTTAGTGTCTCTAGTCCAGTGAGACGTTAGTGTCTTTAGTCCCGTGAGACGTTAGTGTCTCTAGTCCAGTGAGACGTTAGTGTCTTTAGTCCAGTGAGACGTTAGTGTCTTTAGTCCAGTGAGACGTTAGTGTCTCTAGTCCAGTGAGACGTTAGTGTCTTTAGACCCGTGAGACGTTAGTGTCTCTAGTCCAGTGAGACGTTAGTGTCTTTAGTCCAGTGAGACGTTAGTGTCTCTAGTCCAGTGAGACGTTAGTGTCTCTAGTCCAGTGAGACGTTAGTGTCTTTAGTCCCGTGAGACGTTAGTGTCTCTAGTCCAGTGAGACGTTAGTGTCTTTAGTCCAGTGAGACGTTAGTGTCTTTAGTCCAGTGAGACGTTAGTGTCTCTAGTCCCGTGAGACGTTAGTGTTTTTAGTCCAGTGAGACGTTCGTGTCTCTAGTCCCGTGAGACGTTAGTGTCTATAGTCCCGTGAGACGTTAGTGTCTATAGTCCCGTGAGACGTTAGTGTCTTTAGTCCCGTGAGACGTTAGTGTCTCTAGTCCCGTGAGACGTTCGTGTCTCTAGTCCCGTGAGACGTTAGTGTCTATAGTCCCGTGAGACGTTAGTGTCTCTAGTCCAGTGAGACGTTAGTGTCTCTAGTCCCGTGAGACGTTAGTGTCTCTAGTCCAGTGAGACGTTAGTGTCTCTAGTCCCGTGAGACGTTAGTGTCTCTAGTCCCGTGAGACGTTAGTGTCTCTAGTCCCGTGAGACGTTAGTGTCTTTAGTCCAGTGAGACGTTAGTGTCTCTAGTCCCGTGAGACGTTAGTGTCTTTAGTCCAGTGAGATGTTAGTGTCTCTAGTCCCGTGAGACGTTAGTGTCTCTAGTCCGGTGAGACGTTAGTGTCTTTAGTCCAGTGAGACGTTAGTGTCTCTAGTCCAGTGAGACGTTAGTGTCTTTAGTCCCGTGAGACGTTAGTGTCTCTAGTCCCGTGAGACGTTAGTGTCTCTAGTCCCGTGAGACGTTAGTGTCTCTAGTCCTGTGAGACGTTAGTGTCTCTAGTCCCGTGAGACGTTGGTGTCTTTAGTCCAGTGAGACGTTAGTGTCTCTAGTCCCGTGAGACGTTAGTGTCTTTAGTCCAGTGAGATGTTAGTGTCTCTAGTCCCGTGAGACGTTAGTGTCTCTAGTCCGGTGAGACGTTAGTGTCTTTAGTCCAGTGAGACGTTAGTGTCTCTAGTCCAGTGAGACGTTAGTGTCTTTAGTCCCGTGAGACGTTAGTGTCTCTAGTCCGGTGAGACGTTAGTGTCTTTAGTCCAGTGAGACGTTAGTGTCTCTAGTCCAGTGAGACGTTAGTGTCTTTAGTCCCGTGAGACGTTAGTGTCTCTAGTCCAGTGAGACGTTAGTGTCTTTAGTCCAGTGAGACGTTAGTGTCTCTAGTCCAGTGAGACGTTAGTGTCTTTAGTCCAGTGAGACGTTAGTGTCTCTAGTCCAGTGAGACGTTAGTGTCTCTAGTCCAGTGAGACGTTAGTGTCTTTAGACCCGTGAGACGTTAGTGTCTCTAGTCCAGTGAGACGTTAGTGTCTTTAGTCCAGTGAGACGTTAGTGTCTCTAGTCCAGTGAGACGTTAGTGTCTCTAGTCCAGTGAGACGTTAGTGTCTTTAGTCCCGTGAGACGTTAGTGTCTCTAGTCCAGTGAGACGTTAGTGTCTTTAGTCCAGTGAGACGTTAGTGTCTTTAGTCCAGTGAGACGTTAGTGTCTCTAGTCCCGTGAGACGTTAGTGTCTTTAGTCCAGTGAGACGTTAGTGTCTCTAGTCCCGTGAGACGTTAGTGTCTCTAGTCCAGTGAGACGTTAGTGTCTCTAGTCCCGTGAGACGTTAGTGTCTCTAGTCCTGTGAGACGTTAGTGTCTCTAGTCCCGTGAGACGTTAGTGTCTTTAGTCCAGTGAGACGTTAGTGTCTCTAGTCCCGTGAGACGTTAGTGTCTTTAGTCCAGTGAGATGTTAGTGTCTCTAGTCCAGTGAGACGTTAGTGTCTTTAGTCCAGTGAGACGTTAGTGTCTCTAGTCCAGTGAGACGTTAGTGTCTCTAGTCCAGTGAGACGTTAGTGTCTTTAGACCCGTGAGACGTTAGTGTCTCTAGTCCAGTGAGACGTTAGTGTCTTTAGTCCAGTGAGACGTTAGTGTCTCTAGTCCAGTGAGACGTTAGTGTCTCTAGTCCAGTGAGACGTTAGTGTCTTTAGTCCCGTGAGACGTTAGTGTCTCTAGTCCAGTGAGACGTTAGTGTCTTTAGTCCAGTGAGACGTTAGTGTCTTTAGTCCAGTGAGACGTTAGTGTCTCTAGTCCCGTGAGACGTTAGTGTCTTTAGTCCAGTGAGACGTTAGTGTCTCTAGTCCCGTGAGACGTTAGTGTCTCTAGTCCAGTGAGACGTTAGTGTCTCTAGTCCCGTGAGACGTTAGTGTCTCTAGTCCTGTGAGACGTTAGTGTCTCTAGTCCCGTGAGACGTTAGTGTCTTTAGTCCAGTGAGACGTTAGTGTCTCTAGTCCCGTGAGACGTTAGTGTCTTTAGTCCAGTGAGATGTTAGTGTCTCTAGTCCCGTGAGACGTTAGTGTCTCTAGTCCGGTGAGACGTTAGTGTCTTTAGTCCAGTGAGACGTTAGTGTCTCTAGTCCGGTGAGACGTTAGTGTCTCTAGTCCCGTGAGACGTTAGTGTTTTTAGTCCAGTGAGACGTTAGTGTCTTTAGTCCCGTGAGACGTTAGTGTCTCTAGTCCCGTGAGACGTTAGTGTCTCTAGTCCAGTGAGACGTTAGTGTCTCTAGTCCCGTGAGACGTTAGTGTTTTTAGTCCAGTGAGACGTTAGTGTCTTTAGTCCCGTGAGACGTTAGTGTCTCTAGTCCAGTGAGACGATAGTGTCTCTAGTCCAGTGAGATGTTAGTGTCTCTAGTCCAGTGAGATGTTAGTGTCTCTCTAGTCCAGTGAGACGTTAGTGTCTCTAGTCCAGTGAGACGTTAGTGTCTTTAGTCCAGTGAGACGATAGTGTCTCTAGTCCAGTGAGATGTTAGTGTCTCTAGTCCAGTGAGACGTTAGTGTCTCTAGTCCAGTGAGACGTTAGTGTCTTTAGTCCAGTGAGACGATAGTGTCTCTAGTCCAGTGAGATGTTAGTGTCTCTAGTCCAGTGAGACGTTAGTGTCTCTAGTCCAGTGAGACGATAGTGTCTTTAGTCCAGTGAGACGTTAGTGTCTTTAGTCCAGTGAGACGTTAGTGTCTCTAGTCCAGTGAGACGTTAGTGTCTCTAGTCCAGTGAGACGTTAGTGTCTCTAGTCCAGTGAGACGTTAGTGTCTTTAGTCCAGTGAGACGTTAGTGTCTTTAGTCCTCCACAGGATCAAACAACCTCTTTATGACTCAATACGAGATCCTTAATGAACCAATGGATCATTTGTGACTGCTGTATAATTTATGGGCTGCTGTAAAAATCTCCCTGAATAATTTATGTAATGAAGGAATTAGCTGTAATGAATGTTTATCGTGATGTAATGAAACATTGTCCAGCAGGCATATCTTTTATTAAGGCTGCTGGGTGACGTGTTGCTGACGCTTAATGTGAAACACGGATTAAAGTTCTCTTAACATCTGTTGTTGGACTGAAGGAACGAAGACGCTGCTGCTGACGTGCTGTCAGAGGTATGAAGGTTTTGAACAGCTGATCAAGAACCTTGGAGTCAAGGTTTTAAACTGTCTAGTCAGAATAGCCAACACTTTCATTCAAAGACGTCGGTTAGTTAGAGTGTTCCTGGCTAGTTAGTGTGTTCATGGTTAGTTAGTGTGTTCATGGTTAGTTAGTATGTTCATGGTTAGTTCGTGTGTTCATGGTTAGTTAGTATGTGCATGGTTAGTTAGTGTTTTCATGGTTAGTTACTGTCTTCCTGGTTAGTTAGTGTGTCCATGGTTAGTTAGTGTGTTCATGGTTAGTTATTGTGTTCATGGTTATTTAGTATGTTCATGGTTAGTTAGTGTGTTCATGGTTAGTTATTGTCTTCCTGGTTAGTTAGTGTGTTCATGGTTAGTTAGTGTGTTCATGGTTAGTTATTGTCTTCCTGGTTAGTTAGTATGTTCATGGTTAGTTAGTGTGTTCATGGTTAGTTATTGTCTTCCTGGTTAGTTAGTGTGTTCATGGTTAGTTAGTGTGTTCATGGTTAGTTAGTGTCTTCCTGGTTAGTTAGTGTGTTCATGGTTAGTTAGTGTCTTCCTGGTTAGTTAGTGTGTTCATGGTTAGTTAGTATATTCATGGTTAGTTAGTGTGTTCATGGTTAGTGTGATCATGGTTAGTTAGTGTGTTCATGGTTAGTTAGTGTCTTCCTGGTTAGTTAGTGTGTTCATGGTTAGTTAGTATATTCATGGTTAGTTAGTGTGTTCATGGTTAGTTAGTGTGTTCATGGTTAGTTAGTGTCTTCCTGGTTAGTTAGTGTGTTCATGGTTAGTTAGTGTCTTCCTGGTTAGTTAGTGTGTTCATGGTTAGTTAGTGTCTTCCTGGTTAGTTAGTGTGTTCATGGTTAGTTAGTATATTCATGGTTAGTTAGTGTGTTCATGGTTAGTTAGTGTGTTCATGGTTAGCTAGTGTCTTCCTGGTTAGTTAGTGTGTTCATGGTTAGTTAGTGTCTTCCTGGTTAGTTAGTGTCTTCCTGGTTAGTTAGTGTGTTCATGGTTAGTTAGTGTCTTCCTGGTTAGTTAGTGTGTTCATGGTTAGTTAGTATGTTCATGGTTAGTTAGTGTGTTCATGGTTAGTTAGTGTCTTCCTGGTTAGTTAGTGTGTTCATGGTTAGTTAGTATGTTCATGGTTAGTTAGTGTGTTCATGGTTAGTTAGTGTCTTCCTTGTTAGTTAGTGTGTTCATGGTTAGTTAGTATGTTCATGGTTAGTTAGTGTGTTCATGGTTAGTTAGTGTCTTCCTGGTTAGTTAGTGTGTTCATGGTTAGTTAGTATGTTCATGGTTAGTTAGTGTGTTCATGGTTAGTTAGTGTGTTCATGGTTAGTGTGATCATGGTAAGTTAGTATGTTCATGGTAAGTTAGTGTGTTCATGGTTAGTTAGTGTGTTCATGGTTAGTTTGTCTGTTCTAATAATGAACATCACACACTTGTTTATCTAAATGCAGATCATTGACTGTAGAAAATGGTCTCTCTCTCTCTCAGCTCTGCTGCCCACTTTAACATTCATTCAGAGCACAACTCTCTCTCTCTCACACACACACACACACACACACACACTCTCTCTCTCTCTCTCTCTCTCTCTCTCTCTCTCTCTCTCTTTCTCTCTCTCTCTCACACACACACACACACACACACACTCTCTCTCTCTCTCTCTCTCTCTCTCTCTCTCTCTCTCTCTCTCTCTCTCTCTCTCTCTCTCACACACACACACACACACGACGCCCTAGGCATTCAGCATGCCCTGCTATTAGGCTGTCAGTTAGTCAGGCCAATAGAATAAGTGCTGTGGATTAGGAGGACACACACAGTCACACACTCAGTGAGGAGGACACACACACAGTGAGGAGGACACACAGCCACACACTCAGTGAGGAGGAAACACACACACAGTCACACACATAGTGAGGACACACACACACGAAGGTCTATAATTGGTGAACCGAAGGCTGTTGATGTGATGAAGTCCTTCAGCATCTCGAGACACTGGGCAACAAGTCAAAGAGAGACAGGAGGTGCTGTGTGTGTGTGTGTGTGTGTGTGTGTGTGTGTGTGTGTGTGTGTGTGTGTGTGTGTGTGTGTGTGACAGACACAGACACACACACAGGTGGTGACATCATTCTCTTCCTCACTACCTTTCAGTCTATTATCATTGGAGCTGCTTCACATTTTGCGACAAACAAAAACAGCAGCTGGAAAAAGAAGAAAGATTATTAAAATCACGCTGTGTGTGTGTAGGTGTGTGTGTGTGTGTGTGTGTATATGTGTGTGTTTGTATATATGTGTGTGTGTGTGTATATATGTGTGTGTGTGTGTATATATGTGTGTGTGTGTGTTTGTATATGTGTGTGTGTGTGTGTATATATGTGTGTGTGTGTGTGTGTGTGTGTGTGTGTGTGTGTGTGTGTGTGTGTGTGTGTGTGTGTGTGTGTGTGTGTGTGTGTGTGGATAGATCTGATGTACCAATATCGCCCCCGAACGGCAGAAGAGCAAACAACGTCCAGTCGAACATAAATCCCTCCGCTCTCAGCTCCTCTCACACACACACACCATCTCTCACACTCACACTCACTCACACACACACACCATCTCTCACACACACACACACACTCACACTCACTCACACACACACATCATCTCTCACACACACACTCACACTCACTCACACACACACACACACACACCATCTCTCACACACACACTCACACTCACTCACACACACCAAACCATCTCTCACACACACACACACCATCTCTCACACACACACTCACACTCACTCACACACACACTCTCTCTCACACACAGTCACGCTCACACACACACACACCCTCTCTCTCACACACACTCACATACACACCTACACACTCACACACACACACACACCTACACACACACACACACACACACACACACACACACACACACACACACACACACACACACACACACACACACACACACAGCTGTACAGTTCAGAGATGTCAGAATGTAATGGAACACATTCCCCATCAGAAGAGTAACAATAACAAAATAAAGAAGATTATGATATAATATCATACTATTTAATATAATATAATACTATTTAATATAATACTATATAATATAATACTATATAAGAGAGAGAGGACTCTGTGTTTGGAGTCTTTCCTTCAAAGTCTTTCTGCTGCGGACAACTCATGAATACTAAGAGAGAGAGAGAGGAGAGAGAGAGAGAGAGGAGAGATGCTAGACACATGGGTTACATCCCATACTAGACACATGGGTTACATCCCATAATAAACACATGGGTTACATCCCATACTAGACACATGGGTTACATCCCATAATAAACACATGGGTTACATCCCATACTAGACACATGGGTTACATCCCATAATAAACACATGGGTTACATCCCATACTAGATACATGGGTTACATCCCATAATAAACACATGGGTTACATCCCATACTAGACACATGAGTTACATCCCATAATAAACACATGGTTACATCCCATACGAGACACATGGGATACATCCCATAATAAACACATCGGTTACATCCCATAATAAACACATGGGTTACATCCCATAATAAACACATGGTTACATCCCATACTAGACACATGGGATACATCCCATAATAAACACATCAGTTACATCCCATAATAAACACATGGGTTACATCCCATAATAAACACATGGTTACATCCCATACTAGACACATGGGTTACATCCTATAATAAACACATGGGTTACATCCCATACTAGACACATGGTTACATCCCATAATAAACACAAGTCAATAAGTCAATAAGTCAATAATTCAATAAGTCAATAATTTAATAATTCAATAAGTCAATAATTCACGGAGGAGAAAAAGAAGAGCGGAGCAACTGGCCAGCAGTGAGTCTGAGATCAGAGACACGAGGAAAGCTGAGGTCTGATCTTCAATAGAACATCTTTGATGTGATGAGTCTTGACCAATCAGAGTTAAGATGTCTGCAGCGGATTAGCTTCTATCACGCTAGGGTTATTTATGGGGATTTATGGTTCATGTTTATTCAAGTTAATATTTATGGTTCATGTTCATGTTTATGGTTCATGTTTATTCAAGTTAATATTTATGGTTCATGTTAATATTTATTCATGTTCATATTTATGGTTCATGTTAATATGTATTCATGGTCATATTTATGGTTCATGTTGATACTTATTCATGTTCATATTTATGGTTCATGTTCCTATTTATGGTTCATGTTCATATTTATTCATGCTCATATTTATGGTTCATATTTATGGTTCATATTTATTCATGTTCATATTTATGGTTCATATTCATGGTTCATATTTATTCATGTTCATATTTATGGTTCATATTCATGGTTCATATTTATTCATGTTTATATTTATGATTCATATATATGGTTCATATTCATGTTCATATTTATTCATGTTCATATTTATGGTTCATGTTCATATTTATTCATGCTCATATTTATGGTTCATATTTATGGTTCATATTTATTCATGTTCATATTTATTCATGTTCATATTTATGGTTCATATTCATGGTTCATATTTATTCATGTTCATATTTATGGTTCATATTCATGGTTCATATTTATTCATGTTCATATTTATTCATGTTCATATTTATGATTCATATTTATGGTTCATATTTATTCATGTTCATATTTATGGTTCATATTTATTCATGTTCATATTTATGGTTCATATTCATGGTTCATATTTATTCATGTTCATATTTATTCATGTTCATATTTATGGTTCATATTTATTCATGTTCATATTTATTCATGTTCATATTTATGGTTCATATTCATATTTATGGTTCATATTTATTCATGTTCATATTTATGGTTCATATTTATTCATATTCATATTTATGGTTCATATTTATTCATGTTCATATTTATGGTTCATATTTATGGTTCATGTTAATACTTATTCATGTTCATATTTATGGTTCATGTTAATATTTATGGTTCATATTTATTCATGTTCATATTTATGGTTCATATTCATATTTATGGTTCATATTTATTCATGTTCATATTTATGGTTCATGTTAATACTTATTCATGTTCATATTTATGGTTCATGTTAATATTTATGGTTCATATTTATTCATGTTCATATTTATGGTTCATACCTCACAGACCTAACAGACCCTACAGACCCGAGCAGGTCTAGGTTCCAGACTCTAGAACCCTCACAGACCCGAGCAGGTCTAGGTTCCAGACTCTAGAACCCTCACAGACCCGAGCAGGTCTAGGTTCCGGACTCTAGAACCCTCACAGACCCGAGCAGGTCTAGGTTCCGGACTCAAACAGGAGGAGCAGCTTCGTACCTGGGAAGAGTTCTCCAGCGGTGAATCCTAAAAGTAGAAAGAGGACCGCGGAGACGGGACCAGGAGTCCGGGGGTCCACCATGTCTCCTCCTGTTGCTGCGCCGTGCGGGGTCCCGTGCGGGGTCTCGTTCTGGTCCCGTGCGGGGTCTCGTTCTGGTCCCGTGCGGGGTCTCGTTCTGGGTCCCGTGCGGGGTCTCGTTCTGGGTCCCGTGCGGGGTCTCGTTCTGGGTCCCGTGCGGGGTCTCGTTCTGGTCCCGTGCGGGGTCTCGTTCTGGGTCCCGTGCGGGGTCTCGTTCTGGTCCCGTGCGGGGTCTCGTTCTGGGTCCCGTGCGGGGTCCCGTGCGTGGCCTCGTTCTGGGTCCCGTGCGGGGTCCCGTCCTGGTCCCGTCCTGGTCCCGTCCTGGTCCGCTCAGGTCCGCTCAGGTGTCAGTGTCTTCGGGAGTGAGACACAAGTTGGAGACGCAGCTCCTCTTCCTCGCTGCTGCTCTTCCTCTTCCTCCTCTTCCTCCTCTTCCTCGCTGCTCCCGGGTCCGACTGAGCGAGTCTCCGTGAGAGAGTGCGCGCGCGCGTGTGTGCGTGTGCCAGAGCGCGTGAGAGGGGTACAGTGTGTGCGCGCGCTCAGACGGTCTCTGACAGACTGACGTGAGTTGGAGAGGAGCGCAGCGCGCGGGGAGCCCGCGAGGCGCGCGCTGCTTCCGCCCTGGACTTTCAAAATAAGACACATATGACTTCATGTCTCCTCCTCATATAACTTCATGTCTCCTCCTCATATAACTTCATGTCTCCTCCTCATATAACTTCATGTCTCCTCCTTATATAACTTCATGTCTCCTCCTCATATAACTTCATGTCTCCTCCTTATATAACTTCATGTCTCCTCCTCATATAACTTCATGTCTCCTCATATAACTTCATGTCTCCTCCTCATATAACTTCATGTCTCCTCCTCATATAACTTCATGTCTCCTCCTCATATAACTTCATGTCTCCTCCTCATATAACTTCATGTCTCCTCCTTATATAACTTCATGTCTCCTCATATAACTTCATGTCTCCTCATATAACTTCATGTCTCCTCCTCATATAACTTCATGTCTCCTCATATAACTTCATGTCTCCTTATATAACTTCATTACTCCTCCTCATATAACTTCATGTCTCCTCATATAACTTCATGTCTCCTCCTCATATAACTTCATGTCTCCTCATATAACTTCATGTCTCCTTATATAACTTCATTACTCCTCCTCATATAACTTCATGTCTCCTCATATAACTTCATGTCTCCTTATATAACTTCATGTCTCCTCCTCATATAACTTCATGTCTCCTCCTCATATAACTTCATGTCTCCTCATATGACTTCATGTCTCCTCCTCATATAACTTCATGTCTCCTTCTCATATAACTTCATGTCTCCTCCTTATATAACTTCATGTCTCCTCATATAACTTCATGTCTCCTTCTCATATAACTTCATGTCTCCTCCTTATATAACTTCATGTCTCCTCATGTAACTTCATGTCTCCTCGTCATATAACTTCATGTCTCCTTCTCATATAACTTCATGTCTCCTCCTCATATAACTTCATGTCTCCTCATATAACTTCATGTCTCCTTATATAACTTCATGTCTCCTCCTCATATAACTTCATGTCTCCTTCTCATATAACTTCATGTCTCCTCCTCATATAACTTCATGTCTCCTCATATAACTTCATGTCTCCTTATATAACTTCATGTCTCCTCCTCATATAACTTCATGTCTCCTCTTCATATAACTTCATGTCTCCTCCTTTTATAACTTCATGTCTCCTCATATAACTTCATGTCTCCTCGTCATATAACTTCATGTCTCCTTCTCATATAACTTCATGTCTCCTCCTCATATAACTTCATGTCTCCTCATATAACTTCATGTCTCCTCAAATAACTTCATGTCTCCTCCTCATATAACTTCATGTCTCCTCATATAACTTCATGTCTCCTCAAATAACTTCATGTCTCCTCCTCATATAACTTCATGTCTCCTCATATAACTTCATGTCTCCTCCTCATATAACTTCATGTCTCCTCCTGATATAACTTCATGTCTCCTCATATAACTTCATGTCTCCTCATATAACTTCATGTCTCCTCCTCATATAACTTCATGTCTCCTCATATAACTTCATGTCTCCTTATATGACTTCATGTCTCCTCCTCATATAACTTCATGTCTCCTTCTCATATAACTTCATGTCTCCTCTTCATATAACTTCATGTCTCCTCCTTATATAACTTCATGTCTCCTCATATAACTTCATGTCTCCTCCTCATATAACTCCATGTCTCCTTCTCATATAACTTCATGTCTCCTCTTCATATAACTTCATGTCTCCTCCTTATATAACTTCATGTCTCCTCCTCATATAACTTCATGTCTCCTCCTCATATAACTTCATGTCTCCTCCTCATGTAACTTCATGTCTCCTCCTTATATAACTTCATGTCTCCTCATATAACTTCATGTCTCCTCATATAACTTCATGTCTCCTCCTCATATAACTTCATGTCTCCTCCTCATATAACTTAATGTCTCCTCATATAACTTCATGTCTCCTCATATAACTCCATGTCTCCTTCTCATATAACTTCATGTCTCCTTATATAACTTCATGTCTCCTCCTCATATAACTTCATGTCTCCTCATATAACTTCATGTCTCCTCCTCATATAACTTCATGTCTCCTCATATAACTTCATGTCTCCTCATATGACTTCATGTCTCCTCCTCATATAACTTCATGTCTCCTTCTCATATAACTTCATGTCTCCTCTTCATATAACTTCATGTCTCCTCCTTATATAACTTCATGTCTCCTCATATAACTTCATGTCTCCTCATATGACTTCATGTCTCCTCATATGACTTCATGTCTCCTCCTCATATAACTTCATGTCTCCTTCTCATATAACTTCATGTCTCCTCTTCATATAACTTCATGTCTCCTCCTCATATAACTTCATGTCTCCTCATATAACTTCATGTCTCCTCAAATAACTTCATGTCTCCTCCTCATATAACTTCATGTCTCCTCATATAACTTCATGTCTCCTCAAATAACTTCATGTCTCCTCCTCATATAACTTCATGTCTCCTCATATAACTTCATGTCTCCTCCTCATATAACTTCATGTCTCCTCATATAACTTCATGTCTCCTTATATGACTTCATGTCTCCTCATATAACTTCATGTCTCCTCCTCATATAACTTCATGTCTCCTTCTCATATAACTTCATGTCTCCTCTTCATATAACTTCATGTCTCCTCCTCATATAACTTCATGTCTCCTCCTCATATAACTTCATGTCTCCTCATATAACTTCATGTCTCCTCAAATAACTTCATGTCTCCTCCTCATATAACTTCATGTCTCCTCATATAACTTCATGTCTCCTTATATAACTTCATGTCTCCTCCTCATATAACTTCATGTCTCCTCATATAACTTCATGTCTCCTCCTCATATAACTTCATGTCTCCTCATATAACTTCATGTCTCCTCATATGACTTCATGTCTCCTCCTCATATAACTTCATGTCTCCTCCTCATATAACTTCATGTCTCCTCCTTATATAACTTCATGTCTCCTCATGTAACTTCATGTCTCCTCCTCATATAACTTCATGTCTCCTTCTCATATAACTTCATGTCTCCTCTTCATATAACTTCATGTCTCCTCCTTATATAACTTCATGTCTCCTCATATAACTTCATGTCTCCTCCTCATATAACTTCATGTCTCCTCATATAACTTCATGTCTCCTCAAATAACTTCATGTCTCCTCCTCATATAACTTCATGTCTCCTCATATAACTTCATGTCTCCTCATATAACTTCATGTCTCCTCCTCATATAACTTCATGTCTCCTCATATAACTTCATGTCTCCTCAAATAACTTCATGTCTCCTCAAATAACTTCATGTCTCCTCCTCATATAACTTCATGTCTCCTCATATAACTTCATGTCTCCTCCTCATATAACTTCATGTCTCCTCATATAACTTAATGTCTCCTTATATGACTTCATGTCTCCTCCTCATATAACTTCATGTCTCCTTCTCATATAACTTCATGTCTCCTCTTCATATAACTTCATGTCTCCTCCTTATATAACTTCATGTCTCCTCATATAACTTCATGTCTCCTCCTCATATAACTCCATGTCTCCTTCTCATATAACTTCATGTCTCCTCTTCATATAACTTCATGTCTCCTCCTCATATAACTTCATGTCTCCTCTTCATATAACTTCATGTCTCCTCTTCATATAACTTCATGTCTCCTCCTCATATAACTTCATGTCTCCTCATATAACTTCATGTCTCCTCATATGACTTCATGTCTCCTCCTCATATAACTTCATGTCTCCTTCTCATATAACTTCATGTCTCCTCCTTATATAACTTCATGTCTCCTCATGTAACTTCATGTCTCCTCCTCATATAACTTCATGTCTCCTTCTCATATAACTTCATGTCTCCTCCTCATATAACTTCATGTCTCCTCATATGACTTCATGTCTCCTCCTCATATAACTTCATGTCTCCTTCTCATATAACTTCATGTCTCCTCCTTATATAACTTCATGTCTCCTCATGTAACTTCATGTCTCCTCCTCATATAACTTCATGTCTCCTTCTCATATAACTTCATGTCTCCTCTTCATATAACTTCATGTCTCCTCCTTATATAACTTCATGTCTCCTCATATAACTTCATGTCTCCTCCTCATATAACTTCATGTCTCCTCATATAACTTCATGTCTCCTCAAATAACTTCATGTCTCCTCCTCATATAACTTCATGTCTCCTCATATAACTTCATGTCTCCTCATATAACTTCATGTCTCCTCCTCATATAACTTCATGTCTCCTCATATAACTTCATGTCTCCTCAAATAACTTCATGTCTCCTCAAATAACTTCATGTCTCCTCCTCATATAACTTCATGTCTCCTCATATAACTTCATGTCTCCTCCTCATATAACTTCATGTCTCCTCCTGATATAACTTCATGTCTCCTCATATAACTTCATGTCTCCTCATATAACTTCATGTCTCCTCCTCATATAACTTCATGTCTCCTCATATAACTTAATGTCTCCTTATATGACTTCATGTCTCCTCCTCATATAACTTCATGTCTCCTTCTCATATAACTTCATGTCTCCTCTTCATATAACTTCATGTCTCCTCCTTATATAACTTCATGTCTCCTCATATAACTTCATGTCTCCTCCTCATATAACTTCATGTCTCCTCCTCATATAACTTCATGTCTCCTTCTCATATAACTTCATGTCTCCTCTTCATATAACTTCATGTCTCCTCCTTATATAACTTCATGTCTCCTCATATAACTTCATGTCTCCTCCTCATATAACTTCATGTCTCCTCATATAACTTCATGTCTCCTCAAATAACTTCATGTCTCCTCCTCATATAACTTCATGTCTCCTCATATAACTTCATGTCTCCTCATATAACTTCATGTCTCCTCCTCATATAACTTCATGTCTCCTCATATAACTTCATGTCTCCTCCTCATATAACTTCATGTCTCCTCATATAACTTCATGTCTCCTTATATGACTTCATGTCTCCTCATATAACTTCATGTCTCCTCCTCATATAACTTCATGTCTCCTCCTCATATAACTTCATGTCTCCTCATATAACTTCATGTCTCCTCATATGACTTCATGTCTCCTCCTCATATAACTTCATGTCTCCTTCTCATATAACTTCATGTCTCCTCCTTATATAACTTCATGTCTCCTCATGTAACTTCATGTCTCCTCCTCATAACTTCATGTCTCCTTCTCATATAACTTCATGTCTCCTCTTCATATAACTTCATGTCTCCTCCTTATATAACTTCATGTCTCCTCATATAACTTCATGTCTCCTCCTCATATAACTTCATGTCTCCTCATACAACTTCATGTCTCCTCAAATAACTTCATGTCTCCTCCTCATATAACTTCATGTCTCCTCATATAACTTCATGTCTCCTCATATAACTTCATGTCTCCTCCTCATATAACTTCATGTCTCCTCATATAACTTCATGTCTCCTCAAATAACTTCATGTCTCCTCAAATAACTTCATGTCTCCTCCTCATATAACTTCATGTCTCCTCATATAACTTCATGTCTCCTCCTCATATAACTTCATGTCTCCTCCTGATATAACTTCATGTCTCCTCATATAACTTCATGTCTCCTCATACAACTTCATGTCTCCTCCTCATATAACTTCATGTCTCCTCATATAACTTAATGTCTCCTTATATGACTTCATGTCTCCTCCTCATATAACTTCATGTCTCCTTCTCATATAACTTCATGTCTCCTCTTCATATAACTTCATGTCTCCTCCTTATATAACTTCATGTCTCCTCATATAACTTCATGTCTCCTCCTCATATAACTTCATGTCTCCTCCTCATATAACTTCATGTCTCCTCCTCATATAACTTCATGTCTCCTCCTCATGTAACTTCATGTCTCCTCCTCATATAACTTCATGTCTCCTCCTTATATAACTTCATGTCTCCTCATATAACTTCATGTCTCCTCATATAACTTCATGTCTCCTCCTCATATAACTTCATGTCTCCTCCTCATATAACTTAATGTCTCCTCGTATAACTTCATGTCTCCTCATATAACTCCATGTCTCCTTCTCATATAACTTCATGTCTCCTTATATAACTTCATGTCTCCTCCTCATATAACTTCATGTCTCCTCGTATAACTTCATGTCTCCTCCTCATATAACTTCATGTCTCCTCATATAACTTCATGTCTCCTCATATGACTTCATGTCTCCTCCTCATATAACTTCATGTCTCCTTCTCATATAACTTCATGTCTCCTCTTCATATAACTTCATGTCTCCTCCTTATATAACTTCATGTCTCCTCATATAACTTCATGTCTCCTCATATGACTTCATGTCTCCTCCTCATATAACTTCATGTCTCCTTCTCATATAACTTCATGTCTCCTCCTTATATAACTTCATGTCTCCTCATGTAACTTCATGTCTCCTCCTCATATAACTTCATGTCTCCTTCTCACATAACTTCATGTCTCCTCTTCATATAACTTCATGTCTCCTCCTTATATAACTTCATGTCTCCTCATGTAACTTCATGTCTCCTCCTCATATAACTTCATGTCTCCTCATATAACTTCATGTCTCCTCAAATAACTTCATGTCTCCTCCTCATATAACTTCATGTCTCCTCATATAACTTCATGTCTCCTCAAATAACTTCATGTCTCCTCCTCATATAACTTCATGTCTCCTCATATAACTTCATGTCTCCTCCTCATATAACTTCATGTCTCCTCCTGATATAACTTCATGTCTCCTCCTTATATAACTTCATGTCTCCTCCTCATATAACTTCATGTCTCCTCCTCATATAACTTCATGTCTCCTCCTCATGTAACTTCATGTCTCCTCCTCATATAACTTCATGTCTCCTCCTTATATAACTTCATGTCTCCTCATATAACTTCATGTCTCCTCATATAACTTCATGTCTCCTCCTCATATAACTTCATGTCTCCTCCTCATATAACTTAATGTCTCCTCATATAACTTCATGTCTCCTCATATAACTCCATGTCTCCTTCTCATATAACTTCATGTCTCCTTCTCATATAACTTCATGTCTCCTCCTCATATAACTTCATGTCTCCTCATATAACTTCATGTCTCCTCCTCATATAACTTCATGTCTCCTCATATAACTTCATGTCTCCTCATATAACTCCATGTCTCCTTCTCATATAACTTCATGTCTCCTTCTCATATAACTTCATGTCTCCTCCTCATATAACTTAATGTCTCCTCATATAACTTCATGTCTCCTCATATGACTTCATGTCTCCTCCTCATATAACTTCATGTCTCCTCGTATAACTTCATGTCTCCTCATATAACTCCATGTCTCCTTCTCATATAACTTCATGTCTCCTTATATAACTTCATGTCTCCTCCTCATATAACTTCATGTCTCCTCGTATAACTTCATGTCTCCTCCTCATATAACTTCATGTCTCCTCATATAACTTCATGTCTCCTCATATGACTTCATGTCTCCTCCTCATATAACTTCATGTCTCCTTCTCATATAACTTCATGTCTCCTCTTCATATAACTTCATGTCTCCTCCTTATATAACTTCATGTCTCCTCATATAACTTCATGTCTCCTCATATGACTTCATGTCTCCTCCTCATATAACTTCATGTCTCCTTCTCATATAACTTCATGTCTCCTCTTCATATAACTTCATGTCTCCTCCTTATATAACTTCATGTCTCCTCATATAACTTCATGTCTCCTCCTCATATAACTTCATGTCTCCTTCTCATATAACTTCATGTCTCCTCTTCATATAACTTCATGTCTCCTCCTTATATAACTTCATGTCTCCTCCTCATATAACTTCATGTCTCCTCATATAACTTCATGTCTCCTCAAATAACTTCATGTCTCCTCCTCATATAACTTCATGTCTCCTCATATAACTTCATGTCTCCTCAAATAACTTCATGTCTCCTCCTCATATAACTTCATGTCTCCTCATATAACTTCATGTCTCCTCCTCATATAACTTCATGTCTCCTCATATAACTTCATGTCTCCTTATATGACTTCATGTCTCCTCCTCATATAACTTCATGTCTCCTTATATAACTTCATGTCTCCTCCTCATATAACTTCATGTCTCCTCCTCATATAACTTCATGTCTCCTCCTTATATAACTTCATGTCTCCTCCTCATATAACTTCATGTCTCCTCCTTATATAACTTCATGTCTCCTCATATAACTTCATGTCTCCTCTTATAACTTCATGTCTCCTCCTCATATAACTTCATGTCTCCTCCTCATATAACTTCATGTCTCCTCATATAACTTCATGCTCTTATTTTGTAGGAGCAGTCTTCGCTGATTCACGCGAGCTTGACTGCTGAAGGCCTTTTTAGTTTCCCCTGGGTCCTAGTGCCTGCCCATTCCGCAAGGAGAGGATTTACACACCTGATCTCTCTCTCTCCCTCTCTCTCTCTCTCTCTGTCTCTCTCTCTCTTTCTCTCTCTCTCTCTCTCTGTCTCTCTCACTCTCTCTCTCTCTCTCTCTGTTTCTTTCTCTCTCTCTCTCAGTCTCTCTGTCTCTGTCTCTGTCTCTCTCTCTCTCTCTCTCTCTCTCTCTGTCTCTCTCTATGTCTGTCTCTCTCTCTCTCTGTTTTTTTCCAACATATTAGATAAATGTAGAGCTACATGCAGCTGAACTTCTCCTCATCCTCCTGTCCAGCTGCTCTTAGTCTCCGCCCCTCCTGACCAGCTGCTCTTAGTCTCCGCCCCTTCTGTCCAGCTGCTCTTAGTCTCCGCCCCTCTTGACCAGCTGCTCTTAGTCTCCGCCCCTCCTGACCGTCTCCTCTACAGTGAGGTTTGTTTTGTTGTATACTCTACAGTGTGGTTGTGTCCTCTACAGTGTGGTTGTGTCCTCTACATTATTGTTGTCTCCTCTACAGTGAGGTTTGTTTTGTTGTCTCCTCTACAGTGTGGTTGTATCCTCTACAGTGTGGTTGTCTCCTCTACAGTGTGGTTGTGTCCTCTACAGTGTGGTTGTGTCCTCTACAGTGTGGTTGTCTCCTCTACAGTGTGGTTGTGTCCTCTACAGTGTGGTTGTGTCCTCTACAGTGTGGTTGTATCCTCTACAGTGTGGTTGTGTCCTCTACAGTGTGGTTGTCTCCTCTACAGTGTGGTTGTGTCCTCTACAGTGTGGTTGTCTCCTCTACAGTGAGGTTTGTTTTGTTGTCTCCTCTACAGTGTGGTTGTGTCCTCTACAGTGTGGTTGTATCCTCTACAGTGTGGTTGTCTCCTCTACAGTGTGGTTGTCTCCTCTACAGTGAGGTTTGTTTTGTTGTCTCCTCTACAGTGTTGTTGTGTCCTCTACAGTGTTGTTGTCTCCTCTACAGTGAGGTTTGTTTTGTTGTCTCCTCTACAGTGTTGTTGTGTCCTCTACAGTGTGGTTGTGTCCTCTACAGTGTGGTTGTATCCTCTACAGTGTGGTTGTCTCCTCTACAGTGTGGTTGTGTCCTCTACAGTGTGGTTGTATCCTCTACAGTGTGGTTGTGTCCTCTACAGTGTGGTTGTCTCCTCTACAGTGTGGTTGTGTCCTCTACAGTGTGGTTGTCTCCTCTACAGTGAGGTTTGTTTTGTTGTCTCCTCTACAGTGTTGTTGTGTCCTCTACAGTGTTGTTGTCTCCTCTACAGTGAGGTTTGTTTTGTTGTCTCCTCTACAGTGTTGTTGTGTCCTCTACAGTGTGGTTGTATCCTCTACAGTGTGGTTGTCTCCTCTACAGTGTTGTTGTGTCCTCTACAGTGTGGTTGTCTCCTCTACAGTGTGGTTGAAAGAAACAATAGAACATTGGATTTCTATCAGTGGCGGGCCGTGCGTTTTCGAGCTAGGCCTTCAGTGCCATATAGTCCACATTAGGGGCGGACTGGGGGAAAAGTGTCCCGTGAGTTACTCTCACAGACCGACCCACTCAATACACATTCATACAGTCCACCATGTGTTCATACACTATGTGTTCATACAGTCACTATGTGTTCATACACTATGTGTTCATACAGTCACCATGTGTTCATACACTATGTGTTCATACACCATGTGTTCATACACTATGTGTTCATACAGTCACAATGTGTTCATACAGTCACAATGTGTTCATACAGTCACCATGTGTTCATACACTATGTGTTCATACAGTCACTATGTGTTCATACACTATGTGTTCATACAGTCACCATGTGTTCATACACTATGTGTTCATACACTATGTGTTCATACAGTCACTATGTGTTCATACACTATGTGTTCATACAGTCACCATGTGTTCATACACTATGTGTTCATACACTATGTGTTCATACAGTCACCATGTGTTCATACACTATGTGTTCATACACTATGTGTTCATACAGTCACCATGTGTTCATACACTATGTGTTCATACACTATGTGTTCATACACTATGTGTTCATACAGTCACAATGTGTTCATACAGTCACCATGTGTTCATACACTATGTGTTCATACACTATGTGTTCATACAGTCACCATGTGTTCATACACTATGTGTTCATACACTATGTGTTCATACACTATGTGTTCATACAGTCACAATGTGTTCATACAGTCACCATGTGTTCATACACTATGTGTTCATACACCATGTGTTCATACACTATGTGTTCATACACTATGTGTTCATACAGTCACCATGTGTTCATACACTATGTGTTCATACACTATGTGTTCATACAGTCACCATGTGTTCATGCACTATGTGTTCATACACTATGTGTTCATACAGTCACCATGTGTTCATACACTATGTGTTCATACACCATGTGTTCATACACTATGTGTTCAAACACTATGTGTTCATACAGTCACCATGTGTTCATACACTATGTGTTCATACAGTCACCATGTGTTCATACACTATGTGTTCATACACTATGTGTTCATACAGTCACTATGTGTTCATACACTATGTGTTCACACAGTCACCATGTGTTCATACACTATGTGTTCATACAGTCACTATGTGTTCATACACTATGTGTTCATACAGTCACCATGTGTTCATACACTATGTGTTCATACACTATGTGTTCATACAGTCACAATGTGTTCATACAGTCACCATGTGTTCATACACTATGTGTTCATACACCATGTGTTCATACACTATGTGTTCATACACTATGTGTTCATACAGTCACCATGTGTTCATACACTATGTGTTCATACAGTCACCATGTGTTCATACACTATGTGTTCATACACTATGTGTTCATACAGTCACCATGTGTTCATACACTATGTGTTCATACAGTCACCATGTGTTCATACACTATGTGTTCATACAGTCACAATGTGTTCATACAGTCACCATGTGTTCATACACTATGTGTTCATACATTATGTGTTCATACAGTCACCATGTGTTCATACACTATGTGTTCATACACTATGTGTTCATACAGTCACCATGTGTTCATACACTATGTGTTCATACACTATGTGTTCATACAGTCACCATGTGTTCATACACTATGTGTTCATACAGTCACCATGTGTTCATACACTATGTGTTCATATAGTCACAATGTGTTCATACAGTCACCATGTGTTCATACACTATGTGTTCATACACCATGTGTTCATACACTATGTGTTCATACACTATGTGTTCATACAGTCACCATGTGTTCATACACTATGTGTTCATACACTATGTGTTCATACAGTCACCATGTGTCCATACACTATGTGTTCATACACCATGTGTTCATACACTATGTGTTCATACACTATGTGTTCATACACCATGTGTTCATACACTATGTGTTCAAACACTATGTGTTCATACAGTCACCATGTGTTCATACACTATGTGTTCATACAGTCACCATGTGTTCATACACTATGTGTTCATACACTATGTGTTCATACAGTCACTATGTGTTCATACACTATGTGTTCACACAGTCACCATGTGTTCATACACTATGTGTTCATACACTATGTGTTCATACAGTCACTATGTGTTCATACACTATGTGTTCATACACTATGTGTTCATACAGTCACAATGTGTTCATACAGTCACCATGTGTTCATACACTATGTGTTCATACACCATGTGTTCATACACTATGTGTTCATACACTATGTGTTCATACAGTCACCATGTGTTCATACACTATGTGTTCATACAGTCACCATGTGTTCATACACTATGTGTTCATACACTATGTGTTCATACAGTCACCATGTGTTCATACACTATGTGTTCATACAGTCACCATGTGTTCATACACTATGTGTTCATACAGTCACAATGTGTTCATACAGTCACCATGTGTTCATACACTATGTGTTCATACACTATGTGTTCATACAGTCACCATGTGTTCATACACTCTGTGTTCATACACTATGTGTTCATACAGTCACCATGTGTTCATACACTATGTGTTCATACACTATGTGTTCATACAGTCACCATGTGTTCATACACTATGTGTTCATACAGTCACAATGTGTTCATACAGTCACCATGTGTTCATACACTATGTGTTCATACACCATGTGTTCATACACTATGTGTTCATACAGTCACCATGTGTTCATACACTATGTGTTCATACACTATGTGTTCATACAGTCACCATGTGTTCATACACTATGTGTTCATACACCATGTGTTCATACACTATGTGTTCAAACACTATGTGTTCATACAGTCACCATGTGTTCATACACTATGTGTTCATACAGTCACCATGTGTTCATACACTATGTGTTCATACACTATGTGTTCATACAGTCACTATGTGTTCATACACTATGTGTTCACACAGTCACCATGTGTTCATACACTATGTGTTCATACACTATGTGTTCATACAGTCACTATGTGTTCATACACTATGTGTTCATACAGTCACCATGTGTTCATACACTATGTGTTCATACACTATGTGTTCATACAGTCACAATGTGTTCATACAGTCACCATGTGTTCATACACTATGTGTTCATACACCATGTGTTCATACACTATGTGTTCATACACTATGTGTTCATACAGTCACCATGTGTTCATACACTATGTGTTCATACAGTCACCATGTGTTCATACACTATGTGTTCATACACTATGTGTTCATACAGTCACCATGTGTTCATACACTATGTGTTCATACAGTCACAATGTGTTCATACAGTCACCATGTGTTCATACACTATGTGTTCATACACTATGTGTTCATACAGTCACCATGTGTTCATACACTATGTGTTCATACACTATGTGTTCATACAGTCACCATGTGTTCATACACTATGTGTTCATACACTATGTGTTCATACAGTCACCATGTGTTCATACACTATGTGTTCATACAGTCACCATGTGTTCATACACTATGTGTTCATACAGTCACAATGTGTTCATACAGTCACCATGTGTTCATACACTATGTGTTCATACACCATGTGTTCATACACTATGTGTTCATACACTATGTGTTCATACAGTCACCATGTGTTCATACACTATGTGTTCATACAGTCACAATGTGTTCATACAGTCACCATGTGTTCATACACTATGTGTTCATACACCATGTGTTCATACACTATGTGTTCATACACAATGTGTTCATACAGTCACCATGTGTTCATACACTATGTGTTCATACACCATGTGTTCATACACTATGTGTTCATACACTATGTGTTCATACAGTCACCATGTGTTCATACACTATGTGTTCATACAGTCACAATGTGTTCATACACTATGTGTTCATACACTATGTGTTCCTACAGTTACTATGTGTTCATACACTATGTGTTCATACAGTCACCATGTGTTCATACACTATGTGTTCATACACCATGTGTTCATACACTATGTGTTCATACACTATGTGTTCATACAGTCACCATGTGTTCATACACCATGTGTTCATACAGTCACCATGTGTTCATACATCATGTGTTCATACAGTCCAACATGTGTTCATACACCATGTGTTCATACAGTCACTATGTGTTCATACAGTCACAATGTGTTCATACAGTCACCATGTGTTCATACACTATGTGTTCATACAGTCACCATGTGTTCATACAGTCACCATATGTTCATACACCATGTGTTCATACACTATGTGTTCATACAGTCACCATGTGTTCATCCACCATGTGTTCATACAGTCACTATGTGTTCATACACCATGTGTTCATACAGTCACCATGTGTTCATACAGTCACCATGTGTTCATCCACCATGTGTTCATCCACCATGTGTTCATACACTATGTGTTCATACACCATGTGTTCATACAGTCACTATGTGTTCATACACTATGTGTTCATACAGTCACCATGTGTTCATACACCATGTGTTCATACAGTCACTACGTGTTCATACACTATGTGTTCATACAGTCACCATGTGTTCATACACCATGTGTTCATACACTATGTGTTCATACAGTCACCATGTGTTCATACAGTCACCATGTGTTCATACACTATGTGTTCATACACTATGTGTTCATACAGTCACCATGTGTTCATACACTATGTGTTCATACAGTCACCATGTGTTCATACACTATGTGTTCATACAGTCACCATGTGTTCATACACTATGTGTTCATACACCATGTGTTCATACAGTCAGCATGTGTTCATACACTATGTGTTCATACACCATGTGTTCATACAGTCACCATGTGTTCATACACCATGTGTTCATACAGTCCAACATGTGTTCATACACTATGTGTTCATACAGTCACCATGTGTTCATACACCATGTGTTTGTCCACCATGTGTTCATACACCATGTGTTCATACAGTCACTATGTGTTCATACAGTCACAATGTGTTCATACAGTCACCATGTGTTCATACACTATGTGTTCATACAGTCACCATGTGTTCATACAGTCACCATGTGTTCATACACCATGTGTTCATACACTATGTGTTCATAGAGTCCACCATGTGTTCATACACTATGTGTTCATACAGTCACCATGTGTTCATACACCATGTGTTCATACACTATGTGTTCATAGAGTCCACCATGTGTTCATACACTATGTGTTCATACAGTCACCATGTGTTCATACACCATGTGTTCATACACTATGTGTTCATACACTATGTGTTCATACAGTCACCATGTGTTCATCCACCATGTGTTCATACACTATGTGTTCATAGAGTCCACCATGTGTTCATACACTATGTGTTCATACAGTCACCATGTGTTCATACACCATGTGTTCATACACTATGTGTTCATAGAGTCCACCATGTGTTCATACACTATGTGTTCATACAGTCACCATGTGTTCATACACCATGTGTTCATACACTATGTGTTCATACACTATGTGTTCATACAGTCACCATGTGTTCATCCACCATGTGTTCATACAGTCACTATGTGTTCATACAGTCACAATGTGTTCATACAGTCACCATGTGTTCATACACTATGTGTTCATACACTATGTGTTCATACAGTCACCATGTGTTCATACACCATGTGTTCATACAGTCACCATGTGTTCATCCACCATGTGTTCATACAGTCACTATGTGTTCATACACCATGTGTTCATACAGTCACCATGTGTTCATACAGTCACCATGTGTTCATACAGTCACTATGTGTTCATACAGTCACCATGTGTTCATACAGTCACTATGTGTTCATACAGTCACCATGTGTTCATACAGTCACCATGTGTTCATACAGTCACTATGTGTTCATACAGTCACTATGTGTTCATACAGTCACCATGTGTTCATACAGTCACTATGTGTTCATACAGTCACTATGTGTTCATACACCATGTGTTCATACAGTCACCATGTGTTCATACAGTCACCATGTGTTCATCCACCATGTGTTCATCCACCATGTGTTCATACACTATGTGTTCATACACCATGTGTTCATACAGTCACCATGTGTTCATCCACCATGTGTTCATCCACCATGTGTTCATACACCATGTGTTCATACACCATGTGTTCATACAGTCACTATGTGTTCATACACTATGTGTTCATACAGTCACCATGTGTTCATACACCATGTGTTCATACACCATGTGTTCATACAGTCACTATGTGTTCATACACTATGTGTTCATACAGTCACCATGTGTTCATACACCATGTGTTCATACACTATGTGTTCATACAGTCAGCATGTGTTCATACACTATGTGTTCATACACTATGTGTTCATACAGTCACCATGTGTTCATACACTATGTGTTCATACAGTCACCATGTGTTCATACACTATGTGTTCATACAGTCACCATGTGTTCATACACCATGTGTTCATACAGTCACCATGTGTTCATACACTATGTGTTCATACAGTCACCATGTGTTCATACACCATGTGTTCGTACACTATGTGTTCATACACCATGTGTTCATACAGTCCACCATGTTGGACTTCAGAACCCCACCCCGCCACACAGCTCCACCACGGGCATGGAGGGAGTCACACGGAACGCGTGGACCGACCCACGAAGCTTCAGCCACCAGGACTTCCCGCCGAGCAACGCACAGTTACACAACGCCTCCAGCCTCGCCTCGGCGATGTTGTGCGTCCCGATGACACACCTGACAGCCCAACCCCTTCAAACCGCTCCATCGACACATCAACACAACGCCACCGCAGATGAAAACACACAAGAAGCAGGAAACTCACCAGATGCTGTTCATTAAAGACAAAGTCCATCCGCTCTTCTTATGAAAGAGTTCAGCTTGTTGTTGTACAGTTTATCAGTGTGCTTCAGTTCCAGAGCGTGTACTGACACACTGACCAATCACAGCGCACGGTAATGGTCACGCGGCCCTGTGGCAAAACACATGCTAGAAGGCCTTCTCATATAGTTTAATCAGATCTCAGTTCACAGAGAAACAGAGGTGGAATGTGATTGGATGAGCTGTTAACCAGCGGCCTCACAGCGCCATGCTGCAGGCTGAAGCAGAGCAACAGAGGAACACAGGAGCGGTGACATGAGAAAACAAGCTAATAGGGAAAAATTATTATAATACATGTAGTGCATTTGTGAAAAACAATTATACTATAAAATAGCTCTAATAAATATTTTTTTAAAGAATTATTTAAAAAAAATATAGATTACAAATTTCAATTTAAAACTTTGTGATTGTGTTTAGGCCAGCAGAGAAGGCTTACAGGCCCTGAGGCCACCACTTCTTCTTGAACAGGAAGTGAGAGCCAGAAGCTGCAGAGTCCACAGGAAGCTGCTGCCACAACCAATCACAGCTTTATGAGCGTGTATGTGTTGAAACGGTTTCAGAGATGCTGACTTAAATGTTCATTTATTTCACATATCATGATTATTAAAACGTCATCCATGCATCTCAGCGTCACTAACAACGGTATCTGAAGCAGACGAAGATGATGAAGGTGATGAAGAAACATCATGCATCAAGCAGCGAAACATATGAAATATGCTCCACACTTTAGATATGACTCATATGCACTGAGAGTGACGCCATCACATGTACATTGAGCACCAGTGAATGCAGAACAATCAACCTGCAATACTTCCATTATGATGCATTAGTTCTGAATATGACACGTATACAGTCTTTTTCCTGGTTTGTAGTATTTTCTACTCTATTCTGGTTTGATCTGGTTTACTTTGACTTTTCCTCATGCTCACTCCATTATGTATTTATCGGCTGACAGCTAATGAATATTTACAATATGTAGTGATGAACAAATCAATGTCTCATTAACATGAGGGCGTGTTTGTCCAAGCCAATATTATTCATATCCTCCTCACCTCTGCATTATCCCTTATGGATTAGAAATCAATGACGCAGTTAAAGAGTTGTTCTAGTATTTTATAGTTGATTCTTCTACATTCTTCTATTCTCTGAATAATAAATGATTTATTCATATGAACTCTCAATATTTACACCTCGACTTCTGCTTTAGGGAATCCAATTAATTATTGTGCTGCTGAGAGGAGAGTTGAAAGGTCCAAACACACACACTCTCACTCTCTCTCTCTCTCTCTCTCTCTCTCTCTCTCTCACACACACATCAGGGGTTGATATCAATCAGAACATGAAGTTGGCTAGCCGGGCCACCTGAAGTGTGCATTGTGTGTTTTGGTGTACATCTGTATGCTTGTGTGTGTGTGTGTGTGTGTGTGTGTGTGTGTGTGTGTGTGTGTGTGTGTGTGTGTGTGTGCGTGTGTGTGTGTGTGTGTGTGTGTGTGTGTGAGATAGAAATCAGAGGAGGCCGGAGTAAGTCCACCGCAGCGTGACACACATAATGATGTGAGGTCAACTTCTCACACTCCGCTCCCTGGTTCACACATGAGCTGCGGAAAATAAAAACAGCTGGGCGTGTCCTAGAACGACGCTGCAGACACTCTGGGCTCACTGTCCATAAACTGGCCTTCCGTGAGCATCAAAGGGCCTACTCCAACTCCCTTAAGGATGCTCGCTCACGGTTCTATTCCAGCGTAATCAATAAAAACCCTGGCAACTCTAAACAGCTTTTTTCTACAATAAATCATCTCCTGAAGCCACAACCATCCTCTTCAACTGAGGCTACAGAGGAGCAATGCAACAGCTTCATTGACTTCTTCAGATCAAAGGTCAACAACATCCGCTCTACGATGTCCAGCTCTCCATCTCTGCTTCCCTCCGACACCAACACCTTATCTGTGAGTGTGCTGTCTCCTCTACATCTCGCTGAGGTTTAGGAGAGCCATGTTGAGAAAATCCTCAGAAATATGAAATCCTGTACCTGTACCCTGGACCCCATTCCCACTGCTCTGCTCAAGTCACATATCCCCACTCTCAGTCCTTTCATCACCAACGTTGTTAACCTTTCCCTTCGCTCTGACTGTGTCCCACCTGCTCTCAAGGTTGATGTCATCCGTCCCCTTCTGAAGAAGCCCACCCTGGACCCAGAGGTTCTAGCCAACTACAGGCCTATCTCCAACCTTGCCTTCCTGTCCAAGGTGCTAGAGAAGGTAGTTGCTTCTCAACTTCAAGACCATCTAAAAAACAACAACTTATTTGAAAAATTCCAGTCAGGATTTCGTTCAGCCCACAGCACTTAAACAGCTTTGCTAAAGGTGACAAATGACCTGCTGATGTCAGCCGATGCAGGATCACCCTCACTCCTCATCCCCCTGGATCTGACTGCTGCATTTGATACCGTGGATCACACCATCCTCCTACAGCGCCTACACACCACCATTGGACTATCAGACTCTGCACTCCAGTGGTTCTGGCAGAACTGAATATGTTTCACTGGGAAGATGCAGGTCCAGACGGCTCCCAGTCTCCTGTGGTGTTCCTCAAGGGTCGGTGCTCGGACCAATCCTCTTCATCATCTACATGCTCCCCCTCGGCCGTGTCGTCAGCAGACACAGGATGTCCTTCCATTGTTATGCTGACGACACGCAGCTTCACATCTAAACTGCCCCAAACCCCTCTGCAGCCATGTCATGTGTCACCGCCTGTCTTGGGGAGATAAAGGCGTGGATGAGCAACAACTTTCTCCAGCTAAACAGCAGCAAAACTGAAGCCCTCCTTGTTGGCACTCCACACCAGGTTCAGACATCCTCCATAACTCATCTCACCTTTGACAGTCAGGTCATACCCCTCTCCTCCACAGTCACCAATCTGGGAGTTCGGTTTGACCCTCACCTGACCTTTACTGACCATATAAAATTCCTGTGCAAAACCTCCTTTTATCATCTAAAAAACATCTCCAAACTCCGCCCACTTTAACCCTGTCAGACGCAGAGCAGCTCGTCCACGCCTTTATCTCCTCAAGACTGGACTACTGCAACTCACTCTACACTGGGATCACTGACAAGAACATCACCAAACTACAATATATCCAAAACAGCGCTGCCAGGGTCCTGAGGGGAGTCCGGAAATATGACCACATATCACCCATTCTCCACTCACTGCACTGGCTCCCTGTTTCATTCCGGATCGACTACAAAGTCCTAGTACTCACCTATAAATGCATCAATGGACATGCACTCCCCTACCTGCAAGAACTTATCACTCCCCTAGCCTCCACCCGCACCCTCAGATCCACAGGCCGCTCGCTCCTTCGGGTCCCCAACACCAAGCTCCACCATGGACCACCAGACCTGGTCCCCAACACCAAGCTCCACCATGGACCACCAGACCTGGTCCCCAACACCAAGCTCCACCATGGACCACCAGACCTGGTCCCCAACACCAAGCTCCACCATGGACCACCAGACCTGGTCCCCAACACCAAGCTCCACCATGGGCGACCGGGCCTTTTGCTCGGCGGCACCACGCTTGTGGAACGGTCTCCTGACCACTGAGGGCAACTCAGACACTGAACTCTTTTAAGACTGGCCTAAAAACCTTTTTATTCAGGAAGGCATTTTTTACCTTGAGTTAATTTATTGTCAGCTATTACATTCTTATTTTTTATTTTTATGGGTTGCTTTAACTATGTTTTAATCGGTTTTATTTGTTTTTTACTATTTGTGTGGCACTCTGAGATTCTTTTGACGGAAGAGTGCGATAAAAATGAAATTCATTATAATTATTATGTGATTACAAATGGGAAACGCACAGCGTGGAAACGACCGACTGTGTTCAGGAAGTGAATGTGTGTGTGCTCAGGAAGTGAATGCGTGTGTGTTCAGGAAGTGAATGTGTGTGTGTTCAGGAAGTGAATGTGTGTGTTCAGGAAGTGAATGTGTGTGTTCAGGAAGTGAATGTGTGTGTGTTCAGGAAGTGAATGTGTGTGTTCAGGAAGTGAATGTGTGTGTTGGAGGGTTCAGTCCCCTCCAGTTATTGAACCTGGATATGAAGTGTTGTTGAGTTAATCACTGCGTCCAATGTGGATGAATTCCTTTGGTTGCTCCACCCACTTTATCTCCATCCACAGTAGAGTGGAAACATATGTGGTGTTATATTAGATACATATGTGGTGTTATATTAGATACATATGTGGTTATATATATATAGATGTAACATATTATATAGTAGTAACATATAACATATATATATATATATATATATATATATATATATATATATATATATATATATAAATATATATATATATATATATATATATATATATATATAAATATATGTGGATGTATAGCAGTAACATACTGTATAATAGTAATATATAGCATATATATATATATAAATATATATATATATAGATACAGCACTGCCAGAGAGTTCGACAGTTAGCTTAGCATCAGTGTCTAACAAGCTACTAGTAGTCTCCTTGTCATTCAGCTTCATTATCAGCATGAGAATAAATTAAGAAACTGCTTGATGACCAAAACACTAATGAAGCCGATACTTGCAGACAAAGGTCATTAGTAGTTAACATAAATGTAAAAATCTGCCATCTTTTCCAGCACACACATCAGTGTGTGACCGGCCTCCTTATTATGAACACTGTTATTACTGTCATGAGACAGAGAGGTTTGAGAATGAAGAGGAATGTCTTACAAACTACAGCAGTGCTATAGAATAACACTGCTGTAGAAATGCTATAACCACATAGTACTTCATGAAGCGTGAAACATGAAGCTATGTATTCCATAGACAGACCTGTAGATGACTCAACTGTAGGCAGAGGTCCAGTTCAAGGAATCTGCGAGAAAACAAGTCGTTTTTTAAATGTTCATGTTGCGGACTCTGTGTGTTTTATAACAGCTTTCATTGGTGCATCTCAAACATGGGTCGCTTTGCATTGTGGGATTGTTTGCAGAAAGTAGAGCCTGTAACACAGACTCTACAGAGCAAATACATTTGACGCCCAATCTGTCGATTTTCTGAGCTTTTGTTTGTTTCTGTAGGATTCTGTATCTCTTGGCAAAACATAGTTGAACACGGCCGTCATTCCTTCAATTAAAAAAGGGTGAGATTCTGGAAAGACATTTCTCATTTTCCTCTGGGCTTCACTTAGCCACACTAGCCTCCAAATTCAACTTTAAAATGACATGAAGGAACAATGAAGGGGAACTTCTCATTGAAGGGGCCTCATGTCCAGCGCTGTGCGGGAGCTGACTGGTACTCAAAGGCACCTGAACGAGAGAGTCCACTTCAACACCTGGATAGCTGGTCAAGTCTCATTGTTACGGGAAGACCGCTTGTGGCAGTGACAAGTGCTTTTCTTTTTGAACAAAGTTATGTTTTAGCAATATTAAGCATTGGAGAAGCATAGAAAGAGCTGCTACTCCTGAGTTATATACGCTTATCTGACCTCAAGTTCATTTTTATTTGTGTTTAATGAACCTAAAAACTCTCCTCACATGGAAATAGATTCAACGCTTCTCATTCTCTGCTGACCTGGAATCAGTTGTCTAAGCGTATATCTTCTCTTTCTGGACTACAGTCAGAAATGTGGCAGCAGTGTGTGAAATACCAGATGTTGCAGATGTTGGAGATGTTGCAGATGTTGGAGCTGTTGCAGATGTTGGAGATGTTAGAGATGTTGGAGATGTTAGAGATGTTGGAGCTGTTTGAGATGTTGCAGATGTTGGAGATGTTGCAGATGTTGGAGCTGTTGGAGATGTTGGAGCTGTTTGAGATGTTGCAGATGTTGGGATGTTGAAGATGTTGCAGATGTTGCAGATGTTGGAGATGTTCCAGATGTTGGAGCTGTTGGAGCTGTTGCAGATGTTGGAGATGTTCAGATGTTGGAGCTGTTGGAGATGTTCCAGATGTTGGAGCTGTTGGAGATGTTCAGATGTTGGAGCTGTTGGAGATGTTCCAGATGTTGGAGCTGTTGGAGATGTTCAGATGTTGGAGCTGTTGGAGATGTTGCAGATGTTGGAGCTGTTGGAGATGTTCCAGATGTTGGAGCTGTTGGAGATGTTGCAGATGTTGCAGATGTTGGAGATGTTGGAGATGTTGCAGATGTTGGAGAAGTTCCAGATGTTGGAGCTGTTGGAACTGTTGCAGATGTTGGAGATGTTCAGATGTTGGAGCTGTTGGAGATGTTCCAGATGTTGGAGCTGTTGGAGATGTTCCAGATGTTGGAGCTGTTGGAGATGTTAAGATGTTGGAGCTGTTGGAGATGTTCCAGATGTTGGAGCTGTTGGAGATGTTCAGATGTTGGAGCTGTTGGAGCTGTTGGAGATGTTGGAGCTGTTGGAGATGTTGGAGCTGTTGCAGATGTTGCAGATGTTTGACACAACTCATTATTATCCAGTTGTTGCATTTTATAATGTCGATGTTTACGTCCCCATTGTACACATTAAAAACAAAAGCTGTAATTATATTAGTATAATAATATACATATTATAATAATACAAGTAGTATAATTATATTAATAATGAGAGCAAGAAGCAGGAAAAATGAAAACGAGAGACGAAGATGAGAAAAGAATTTAGTGAGTTTCAGTCATTTCAGCATGAAGTCCTGTTGCATCCCCATCAACCAATCAGCTTCCACGTCACATTCCTGTGTGTGTGAGTGTGTGTGTGATTGTGTGTGTGTGATTGTGTGTGTGTGTGTGTGTCTGTGTTTGTGTGTGTTGCTGCGTGTATGTGTCTCTGTGTGTGTGTGCGTGTCTGTGTGTGTTTGTGTGTGTGTATGTGTCTGTGTCTCTGTCTCTGTGTGTGTGTGTGTGTGTGTGTGTGTGTGTGTGTGTGTGTGTGTGTGTGTGTGTGTGTCTCTGTCTGTGTGTGTGTGTGTGTGTGTGTGTGTGTGTGTGTGTGTGTGTGTGTGTGTGTGTCTGTGTCTCTGTAGGAGTGATATATGGTTTTGTTTCTCCATTTGGGGAATCAGAAGAATGGAAGTCTCTCTGATCATTTGTGTTTTTTTGCTATTTGCATTGAAATCCCATCACGGCCGCCTGCAGAGTAATGAAGCAGCCAGAGAGGAGGAGAGACAGGAGGGAGGGAAGAGGAGAGGAAAGAAGGAAAACAGCTTATGCAGAGGCAGGCTGAGAGAAGGAAGAACGGGTGAACAAAGAAGTCATGAAATAAAAGAAAGGAAAGACAAGAGAGAGAAGACAAAAGATGCAAAAGGAGGTCAAAGAGAGAACAGCAGGAAGGAATTAAAGGAGAGACAGAGCCAGACAAAGGAAGGAAGACATGAGGACAGAGAGAAAGAAAAAAGGAAAGAAAAAAGAGATGCAGAATCAGATGGAAAGGAAATAAATGTAAGAAGACAGGAAAGAAAAGAAAGAAATAAGACGAGTTGAATCGGAAAGAGAAAAGGAAGGAAGCGATTAAGGAAGGAAGAAAGGAAGAAAGCAGTGTGATGGAGAGAGCATTATATTCTAGCTACATCAAGATCTACATCAATATCTACATCAATATCTACGTCAAGATCTACACTCACCTAAAGGATTATTAGGAACACCATACTAATACTGTGTTTGACCCCCTTTCGCCTTCAGAACTGCCTTAATTCTACGTGGCATTGATTCAACAAGGTGCTGAAAGCATTCTTTAGAAATGTTGGCCCATATTGATAGGATAGCATCTTGCAGTTGATGGAGATTTGTGGGATGCACATCCAGGGCACGAAGCTCCTGTTCCACCACATCCCAAAGATGCTCTATTGGGTTTAGATCTGGTGACTGTGGGGGCCATTTTAGTACAGTGAACTCATTGTCATGTTCAAGAAACCAATTAGAAATGATTGGAGCTTTGTGACATGGTGCATTATCCTGCTGGAAGTAGCCATCGGAGGATGGGTACATGGTGGCCATAAAGGGATGGACATGGTCAGAAACAATGCTCAGGTAGGCCGTGGCATTTAAACGATGCCCAATTGGCACTAAGGGGCCTAAAGTGTGCCAAGAAAACATCCCCCACACCATTACACCACCACCACCAGCCTGCACAGTGGTAACAAGGCATGATGGATCCATGTTCTCATTCTGTTTACGCCAAATTCTGACTCTACAATCTGAATGTCTCAACAGAAATCGAGACTCATCAGACCAGGCAACATTTTTCCACTCTTCAACTGTCCAATTTTGGTGAGCTCTTGCAAATTGTAGCCTCTTGTTCCTATTTGTAGTGGAGATGAGTGGTACCCGGTGGGGTCTTCTGCTGTTGTAGCCCATCCGCCTCAAGGTTGTGCGTGTTGTGGCTTCACAAATGCTTTGCTGCATACCTCGGTTGTAACGAGTGGTTATTTCAGTCAAAATTGCTCTTGTATCAGCTTGAATCAGTCGGCCCATTCTCCTCTGACTTCTAGCATCAACAAGGCATTTTCGCCCACAGGACAGCCGCATACTGGATGTTTTTCCCTTTTCAAACCATTCTTTGTAAACCCTAGAAATGGTTGTGCGTGAAAATCCCAGTAACTGAGCAGATTGTGAAATACTCAGACCGGCCCGTCTGGCACCAACAACCATGCCACACTCAAAATTGCTTAAATCACCTTTCTTTCCCATTCTGACATTCAGTTTGGAGTTCAGGAGATTGTCTTGACCAGGACCACACCCCTAAATGCATTGAAGCAACTGCCATGTGATTGTTTGATTAGATAATTGCATTAATGAGAAATTGAACAGGTGTTCCTAATAATCCTTTAGGTGAGTGTACATCAAGATCTACATCAATATCTACATCAAGATCTACATCAATATCTACGTCAAGATCTACATCAAGATCTACATCAATATCTACGTCAAGATCTACATCAAGATCTACATCAAGATCTACATCAATATCTACGTCAAGATCTACATCAAGATCTACATCAATATCTACATCAGGAGCTACATCAAGATCTACATCAAGATCTACATCAGGAGCTACATCAAGATCTACATCAAGATCTACGTCAAGATCTACGTCAAGATCTACATCAGGAGCTACATCAAGATCTACATCAATATCTACGTCAAGATCTACATCAATATCTACATCAATATCTACGTCAAGATCTACATCAATATCTACGTCAAGATCTACATCAAGATCTACATCAAGATCTTCATTAGGAGCTATATCAAGAGCTACATCAAGATCTACATCAAGAGCTACATCAAGAGCTACATCAATATCTACATCAAGAGCTACATCAATATCTACATCAAGAGCTACATCAAGAGCTACATCAATATCTACATCAAGATCTACATCAAGAACTACATCAATATCTACATCAAGATCTACATCAGGAGCTACATCAGGAGCTACATCAATATCTACATCAAGAGCTACACCAAGATCTACATCAAGATCTACATCAATATCTACATCAAGAGCTACATCAGGATCTACATCAGGAGCTACATCAGGAGCTACATCAAGAGCTACATCAGGAGCTACATCAGGAGCTACATCAAGAGCTACATCAGGAGCTACATCAAGAGCTACATCAGGAGCTACATCAAGAGCTACATCAATATCTACGTCAAGATCTACATCAAGATCTACATCAAGATCTACATCAATATCTACGTCAAGATCTACATCAAGATCTACATCAATATCTACATCAGGAGCTACATCAAGATCTACATCAAGATCTACATCAGGAGCTACATCAAGATCTACATCAAGATCTACGTCAAGATCTACGTCAAGATCTACATCAGGAGCTACATCAAGATCTACATCAATATCTACGTCAAGATCTACATCAATATCTACATCAATATCTACGTCAAGATCTACATCAATATCTACGTCAAGATCTACATCAAGATCTACATCAAGATCTTCATTAGGAGCTATATCAAGAGCTACATCAAGATCTACATCAAGAGCTACATCAAGAGCTACATCAATATCTACATCAAGAGCTACATCAATATCTACATCAAGAGCTACATCAAGAGCTACATCAATATCTACATCAAGATCTACATCAATATCTACATCAAGAACTACATCAATATCTACATCAGGAGCTACATCAATATCTACATCAAGAGCTACATCAAGAGCTACACCAAGATCTACATCAAGATCTACATCAATATCTACATCAAGAGCTACATCAGGATCTACATCAGGAGCTACATCAGGAGCTACATCAAGAGCTACATCAGGAGCTACATCAGGAGCTACATCAAGAGCTACATCAGGAGCTACATCAAGAGCTACATCAGGAGCTACATCAAGAGCTACATCAAGAGCTACATCAGGAGCTACATCAAGAGCTACATCAGGAGCTACATCAAGAGCTACATCAGGAGCTACATCAAGAGCTACATCAAGAGCTACATCAGGAGCTACATCAAGAGCTACATCAGGAGCTACATCAAGAGCTACATCAGGAGCTACATCAAGAGCTACATCAGGAGCACTGAATTGAAGAAGAAAACAACTTGTTATGAAACTTGTTATAAATCCTTGAAGCACAAAAAGATTATATTTAATATTCATATCCACCTAAGAAACAATTGACGTTTAAGTGTCCCCAGATGGGAGGTAAATCCCCACAGTTTGACACACACTCTTTGACACACACTCTCGTGTCCTGTCGCCCTTTCAGTATTTCAGTATGCTGTAAAGCATGAAGGTCTACATCAGTACTCTGTCCACAGCTGACTTTGTTATGTCCTGTGTGTGTGTGTGTGTGTGTGTGTGTGTGTGTGTGTGTGTGTGTGTGTGTGTGTGTGTGTGTGTGTGTGTGTGTGTGTGTGGTCTCACAGTCACATCGTGGACACACATCAAGGTTAACCTTCCTTCAGGATGATGAGCTGCACATCTTCATCACAAATACACATTAGTGGTTTTATGGTTCATGCTTTTATTCGATGTGCAGCATTGACTCGTCTCTCTGCTGCTGAGAGATGTCAAGACGCCGTAAAACCTCTCAGAGACGGCAGTCTGGACAAAGTGTCTCACATTGATTCTCTCTCCTAGCAACAGTCAACACTGCCCTCTTTCAACCGTGGCCACGATCACGAACCTCAACCAGGAAGTTCAGAAACAAAGCTAACCGCTAACCTGAGAGGCTGAGGAGTCCTTGGTGAGGCATTCAAGTGCTGCTCATGACGATAGGAGACCAGAAAACACTCAGATGGATTCTGTCATTTAGGGGTCAGGACCTCGAGTCGGTCATGACTGTCCAACATCATCAGATTCTGGTCTCTGTGATGGACTCAGTAGACCTCATCCCGATGAGGCTGCTTAAAGAAGTTTTACCTTTAGTTAGTGCCTCTCTACTAGATATTATCAATGGGTCTTTACTAACGGGTCATGTACCACAGTCTTAAAGTAGCTGTAATTAAACCTCTTCTTAAGAAGCCCACTCTGGATCCAGAGGTGTTGGCTAACTACAGACCTATCTCTAACCTTCCCTTCCTCTCTAAGATACTGGAGAAGGTAGTCGCAAACCAGTTGTGTGACTTTTTACATAATAGTTTGTAATAGTTTAGTTTATCAAAATTGGACTTTCACATGTATAATAAAGAAATGTTTAATGTGTACATTACAATGCATGAGATATGATATTTAATAAGGGATATTATTATGAAGGATATGTAATTGTATGCATATGAAAGTCACTGTATGTTTTATTACTGTATAATGTTCAGGAGTGAATGGAGTTTTAAAACAAATTGTGACAATTACTAATGACCTTCTAGTTGCATGAGATAGGGGACTTGTCTCTGTTCTGGTCTTGTTAGACCTTAGTGCTGATAAAGGACTTGTCTCTGTTCTGGTCTTGTTAGACCTTAGTGCTGATAAAGGACTTGTCTCTGGTCTTGTTAGACCTTAGTGCTGATAAAGGACTTGTCTCTGTTCTGGTCTTGTTAGACCTTAGTGCTGATAAAGGACTTGTCTCTGGTCTTGTTAGACCTTAGTGCTGATAAAGGACTTGTCTCTGGTCTTGTTAGACCTTAGTGCTGATAAAGGACTTGTCTCTGGTCTTGTTAGACCTTAGTGCTGATAAAGGACTGGTCTCTGGTCTTGTTAGACCTTAGTGCTGATAAAGGACTGGTCTTGTTAGACCTTAACAGGTCTAACAAGACAGGTGTAAACAGACCTTAGTGCTGATCAGTGGCGGGCCGTGCGTTTTCGAGCCAGGCCTTCAGTGCCATATAGTCCACATCAGGGGCGGACTAGGGGAAAAAAGTGTCCTGGGAGTTACTGTCACAGACCGACCCACTCTATACACACACACACACACACACACACACACACACTCACACTTCCCCCAGACTAAAAGTGGACACACATCTCAAGGTGATGAGTCATACAGAGGAATTAGGTTAATAAGACTGTTTACGTCACCAGTGTCCTCTCACAAGGTCACTTATGGGACTTTTTGTTTCTATTCTTCATGTGTTCATGTTGGAACTACAGACACTGAAGCCTTTGTTCCACCAGCTGCTGTAACGCAGACGGTTCTATTATAGAGGGTTCTATCATAGAGGGTTCTATCATAGAGAGTTCAATCATAGAGGGTTCGATCCTAGAGGATTCAATCATAGAGGGTTCTATCATAGAGGGTTCAATCGTAGAGGGTTCGATCCTAGAGGATTCAATCATAGAGGGTTTGATCCTAGAGGGTTCAATCATAGAGGGTTCTATCATAGAGGGTTCTATCATAGAGGGTTCAATCGTAGAGGGTTCGATCCTAGAGGATTCAATCATAGAGGGTTCGATCCTAGAGGGTTCAATCATAGAGGGTTCTATCATAGAGGGTTCAATCATAGAGGGTTCTATCATAGAGGGTTCATTATACAGGGTTTTATCATGCAGGCTTTTAGGGGATATTTCTTATTGAGTGTCGTCTAATAGAGATATTTCTTATCGAGGGTCATCTAATAGAGATATTTCTTATCGAGGGTCATCTAATAGAAAGGTTTCTAATCGAGGGTCATCTAATAGAGATATTTCTTATCGAGGGTCATCTAATAGAAAGGTTTCTTATCGAGAGTCGATGAAACACTTTCAACTCTTGGCCTTTCTTTACAAACACTCCGGCAACATGTGATGTTTAACATTGTGTTCATGTCCCAGATCAGCTGATGAAACTGAACATGGAAATATTTCTCTTAGCTTCCTGTCTTCTCACACACACCAGGAACCACTGGCTTCCTGTTGCCAGGGGACGGATCTCAACAGGAGTGGATTAAAGCTCCTTCAATTAGACCTGCCTAATGAACCACAGCTCCCCTTTAATACTGGACCTCAATAAGAGGACCAAGTCCCTCTAACACAGGACACCATTAGAGCATTGCTCTGCTGATGGGACCCCTCACTGTGAGACTGATCACTGGCACACTGTCTGCACATAATGTGGCTGTAGACGAGGCAGCCTGGCTGTGTTTGAAGACTTGAGGAAACAGATTCTGCTGGGGAACGTTTATAGTGGTTTCTGGGTCACCTGCACTCTAATCTGGAATCAGTTTGAACATTCTGTTTCCAAAGAGAAAGCCAGACGGAAATACAAAGACATCCCTGACGTATGACCACAGACTGTAAGACGTGGACGTTGAAAGCGTGTGTCAATTATTGGATGCCTGGTGCAATCTCCGGAAGAACATAGTCAATCAACTTCTCTCGCTCTCTGAATTTATTTTCCTTGATCACAAGTAGAGTAACAAACGCTGCAATCTTAATAGCAGGGAGTCGTCCAGTCAACACGCAGGTTGACCGTCCAAAACACCTCGAACAGCCGGAAGTCAAGCTCTTTAATACACGGTTCTCCGTCATGAACATCTAACATTTCTATTGGCTCTAACTTGCCTAAGAGGAGGAGAATCTAACGTCAACATACTGATAAACAGGTGTGAGTGTTGTGGTGCAGAGCGTGGAACCTTGAGGAACCTTGAGGAACAGACAACCGGACTGTTCTCACTGAACTTCTCACAGACAGTATCTGTTAAACTGAACTTGCACAACCTGAACTCTAATAGATATAAGAATAATGAAATGCAGAATATCTACAGAATATAACGATTTATATTATCAACGTCAACCTGGACTGATGTTATGAGCATCTGCTTTATGGTCTGTTTGACTCTAAATGACCATCATTTACTAAATGCTGTATTGAAGAAGACTTGAAACTAGAGATTGAGACTAAACTCATGTTTACAATGTTTACTGAGGGAATATGTCAAGAGAAGTAGAGTCAATTATATAGACTTCTATACAACCAGAGGAGTCACCCCCTGGTGGTCAGGAGAGATAATGTCGATTTTAAAAAAGCAGCATACATTTCCCTCGTCAGATGTATATATACATATACAAACACACCTGACCTCCTGTAAGGATCTTCTTCTTCTTCACCATACTGAAGTGAGTTTGGCAGCTGAACTTTCTCTCTGGAAGTCTTCATCAGCAGAAGATTGAGGGTTCTGGATAAATACTGGATAATTGATGAGCTGCTGTATGATGTTGCTCCATAATTTGTGTAAGTGTAACCTAAACTAATTTCTGCTATGAATGACCATAGAGTATATAAAGTATGTTTATTTACTCCTCGTGTCCTCTGGACCCGTTTTCATTGGGTCTTTGCCTGGGCAAAAAAAAATTAAAGAAAAAAATCCTCTGCTTTTACTTTAAGGAGATTTTTTATGCAGCGGTGTGCCGTCTATTCAATGCTGCGTTCACCAAAAGAGAAGCGAATTTGCATTGCTTCACGGTACCAAGACCTCACGGCCCATCAGGACCAAGACCTCACGGCCCATCAGGACCAAGACCTCACGCTCCATCAGGACCAAGACCTCACGCTCCATCAGGACCAAGACCTCACGCTCCATCAGGACCAAGACCTCACGCTCCATCATGACCAAGACCTCACGCTCCATCAGGACCAAGACCTCACGGCCCATCAGGACCAAGACCTCACGCTCCATCAGGACCAAGACCTCACGCTCCATCAGGACCAAGACCTCACGCTCCATCATGACCAAGACCTCACGCTCCATCAGGACCAAGACCTCACGGCCCATCAGGACCAAGACCTCACGCTCCATCAGGACCAAGACCTCACGCTCCATCAGGACCAAGACCTCATGCTCCATCAGGACCAAGACCTCACGGCCCATCAGGACCAAGACCTCACGCTCCATCAGGACCAAGACCTCACGCTCCATCAGGACCAAGACCTCACAGTCCATCAGGACCAAGACCTCACAGTCCATCAGGACCAAGACCTCACGCTCCATCAGGACCAAGACCTCACAGTCCATCAGGACCAAGACCTCACAGTTCATCAGGACCAAGACCTCACGCTCCATCAGGACCAAGACCTCACGCTCCATCAGGACCAAGACCTCACGCTCCATCAGGACCAAGATCTCACAGTCCATCAGGACCAAGACCTCACAGTCCATCAGGACCAAGACCTCACGCTCCATCAGGACCAAGACCTCACGCTCCATCAGGACCAAGACCTCACGCTCCATCAGGACCAAGACCTCACAGTCCATCAGGACCAAGACCTCACAGTCCATCAGGACCAAGACCTCACGCTCCATCAGGACCAAGACCTCACAGTCCATCAGGACCAAGACCTCACAGTCCATCAGGACCAAGACCTCACGCTCCATCATGACCAAGACCTCACGCTCCATCAGGACCAAGACCTCACGCTCCATCAGGACCAAGACCTCACGGCCCATCAGGACCAAGACCTCACGCTCCATCAGGACCAAGACCTCACGCTCCATCAGGACCAAGACCTCACAGTCCATCAGGACCAAGACCTCACAGTCCATCAGGACCAAGACCTCACAGTCCATCAGGACCAAGACCTCACGCTCCATCAGGACCAAGACCTCACGCTCCATCAGGACCAAGACCTCACAGTCCATCAGGACCAAGACCTCACGCTCCATCAGGACCAAGACCTCACAGTCCATCAGGACCAAGACCTCACAGTCCATCAGGACCAAGACCTCACGCTCCATCAGGACCAAGACCTCACAGTCCATCAGGACCAAGACCTCACGCTCCATCAGGACCAAGACCTCACAGTCCATCAGGACCAAGACCTCACAGTCCATCAGGACCAAGACCTCACACTCCATCAGGACCAAGACCTCACGCTCCATCAGGACCAAGACCTCACAGTCCATCAGGACCAAGACCTCACAGTCCATCAGGACCAAGACCTCACGCTCCATCAGGACCAAGACCTCACGCTCCATCAGGACCAAGACCTCACGCTCCATCAGGACCAAGACCTCACGCTCCATCAGGACCAAGACCTCACAGTCCATCAGGACCAAGACCTCACGCTCCATCAGGACCAAGACCTCACAGTCCATCAGGACCAAGACCTCACAGTCCATCAGGACCAAGACCTCACGCTCCATCAGGACCAAGACCTCACAGTCCATCAGGACCAAGACCTCACAGTCCATCAGGACCAAGACCTCACGCTCCATCAGGACCAAGACCTCACAGTCCATCAGGACCAAGACCTCACAGTCCATCAGGACCAAGACCTCACAGTCCATCAGGACCAAGACCTCACGCTCCATCAGGACCAAGACCTCACGCTTCATCAAGACCAAGACCTCACAGAGGTCTTGGTCAACTATAGAACTATAGAACCAGAATCAGAACTGTTTACGTGACACAGACAAGGAATGTGGCTCGGTGAAAAGTGGATCACAATAAAAACAGTGCAATGGTGTGAGACGTCATTTAACAACAAGAAACATGGTAAACAAACAAATAATAACGCGTTAAAACAAGTATATGAAGGACTGTTAGGTGTTGGTCCTGATGAAGCGTGAGGTCTTGGTCCTGATGGAGTGTGAGGTTTTGGTCCTGATGGACTGTGAGGTCTTGGTCCTGATGGAGCGTGAGGTCTTGATCCTGATGGAGTGTGAGGTCTTGGTCCTGATGGACTGTGAGGTCTTGGTCCTGATGGAGCGTGAGGTCTTGGTCCTGATGGAGTGTGAGGTCTTGGTCCTGTAGGAGCGTGAGGTCTTGATCCTGATGGAGTGTGAGGTCTTGGTCCTGATGGACTGTGAGGTCTTGGTCCTGATGGAGCGTGAGGTCTTGGTCCTGATGGAGTGTGAGGTCTTGGTCCTGTAGGAGCGTGAGGTCTTGGTCCTGATGGAGCGTGAGGTCTTGGTCCTGAAGGAGCACGAGGTCTTGGTCCTGATGGAGCGTGAGGTCTTGGTCCTGAAGGAGCACGAGGTCTTGGTCCTGATGGAGCGTGAGGTCTTGGTCCTGATGGAGCGTGAGGTCTTGGTCCTGATGGAGCGTGAGGTCTTGGTCCTGATGGACTGTGAGGTCTTGGTCCTGATGGAGCGTGAGGTCTTGGTCCTGATGGAGCTCAGCCTCCTGCCAGAGGGAAGGGACTCAAACAGTTTGTGTCCAGGGGGAGAGGACATTTTGACCCTGAGGTCGCAAACAAAACCTAATCAAAATCATCAACCCTGATCCTGACCACGTGGTCGAGGTCTCTGCTCCGGTCGTTCAGCACCATGAGCAGCTGCCTCCTGTGTGACACCACGTGTCTGAACAGCGGCGACTTGAAACCAGAGGAAACCTTCCTCACCTGAGACATTACCTTCCCAGTTCCCTGATCAGAGCCTCGACCTTAATGAACTGCGACACGGTGACCCGGACCGCCGGTGTAGAGAGCGGCATCACGGACACGAGCGAGCCGTTCACCTCCACACCGCCCACCACCACCATGTTGTCTTTCTCTATTCTGTCTAGGAACATCACCACCATGTTGTCTTTCTCTATTCTGTCTAGGAACATCATCACCATGTTGTCTTTCTCTATGCTGTCTAGAAACATCACCACCATGTTGTCTTTCTCTATGCTGTCTAGGAACATCATCACCACCATGTTGTCTTTCTCTATTCTGTCTAGGAACATCATCACCACCATGTTGTCTTTCTCTATTCTGTCTAGAAACATCACCACCACCATGTTGTCTTTCTCTATGCTGTCTAGGAACATCATCACCACCATGTTGTCTTTCTCTATGCTGTCTAAAAACATCACCACCACCATGTTGTCTTTGTCTATGCTGTCTAGAAACATCACCACCACCATGTTGTCTTTCTCTATGCTGTCCAGGAACACCCCCCCTCCCCCGCTCACTCCACCGAGAAGGGAACCCCCCGACCTTCACCCCGGGCCTCCGGGTCAGTCCGCTCAGGTCCATGTCGGCGTGCCGCGCACCGCCCAGCGTGAGCCGACCAGCCGCAAACAAACACACACAAACCCGACAAACCCCACGTGCAAACAGACACACAAACACACCGTGACACCACGCTACACACTATATTCACCACAGAGAGAGAGAGACAGAGAGAGAGAGAGAGAGAGAGAGCAGCAGTCCTTCCTTTAGTTAATCCTCTCCACTAAAACTAATCCCTCCTGTCACACACACTTCAGGCTGCTTCCACCTTATCGTGTGTGTGTCTGCACGTTGAGCTGAAGGTCCTCATGAGTTCCTCTCTAGATCACACACACACAATCACACACACACTGTCCAGGAATGCAGCTCATTAACTAAATATCCGATCGGCTGAGACTCAGAATCAGGACTGAAAGAGTCAGATGTTCATCTGAAGACCTGAGAATAAGTTTAATGGAACTGGGAGACAGCGAGCTCCTCCTCCTCCTTCTCCTTCTTCTTCTGATATTAAATTGCTTGTTCCGCTTAAAATCATTCTTTTGGTCCCGCCTCTCCGTGATGACTTCTTCTGTGGTGCTACAGATCTTCCTCACAGGAAGCCCTTTATAATCCTGAAAGCTGAAACATGAAGCTGAAACATGAAGCTGACACATGAAGCTGACACATGAAGCTGAAACATGAAGCTGACACATGAAGCTGACACATGAAGCTGACACATGAAGCTGAAACATGAAGCTGACACATGAAGCTGAAACATGAAGCTGACACATGAAGCTATAACATGAAGCTGAAACATGAAGTTGTAACATGAAGCTGGAACATGAAGCTGACACATGAAGCTGAAACATAAAGCTGACACATAAAGCTGACACATAAAGCTGAAACATGAAGCTGGAACATGAAGCTGACACATGAAGCTGAAACAAAGCTGAAACATGAAGCTGAAACATGAAGCTGACATGAAGCTGGAACATGAAGCTGAAACATGAAGCTGAAACATGAAGCTGACACATAAAGCTGACACATAAAGCTGACATAAAGCTGAAACATGAAGCTGAAACATGAAGCTGGAACATGAAGCTGACACATGAAGCTGAAACAAAGCTGAAACATGAAGCTGAAACATGAAGCTGAAACATGAAGCTGGCATGAAGCTGGAACATGAAGCTGAAACATAAAGCTGACATGAAGCTGGAACATGAAGCTGAAACATGAAGCTGAAACATATAGCTGAAACATGAAGCTGAAACATGAAGCTGAAACATAAAGCTGAAACATAAAGCTGAAACATGAAGCTGTAACATGAAGCTGTAACATGAAGCTGTAACATGAAGCTGCCACATGAAGCTGCCACATGAAGCTGAAACATAAAGCTGACACATAAAGCTGACACATAAAGCTGAAACATGAAGCTGAAACATGAAGCTGGAACATGAAGCTGACACATGAAGCTGAAACATGAAGCTGACACATGAAGCTGAAACATGAAGCTGAAACATGAAGCTGACATGAAGCTGGAACATGAAGCTGGAACATGAAGTTGAAACATGAAGTTGAAACATGAAGCTGGAACATGAAGCTGAAACATGAAGCTGAAACATAAAGCTGACACATAAAGCTGACACATAAAGCTGACACATAAAGCTGACACAAAGCTGAAACATGAAGCTGAAACATGAAGCTGGAACATGAAGCTGACACATGAAGCTGGAACATGAAGCTGGAACATGAAGCTGAAACATGAAGCTGAAACATGAAGCTGGAACATGAAGCTGGAACATGAAGCTGCCACATGAAGCTGTAACATGAAGCTGAAACATAAAGCTGACACATAAAGCTGACACATAAAGCTGAAACATGAAGCTGGAACATGAAGCTGGCACATGAAGCTGACACATGAAGCTGAAACATGAAGCTGAAACATGAAGCTGGAACATGAAGCTGGAACATGAAGCTGACATGAAGCTGGAACATGAAGCTGAAACATGAAGCTGGAACATGAAGCTGACATGAAGCTGGAACATGAAGCTGAAACATGGAGCTGAAACATAAAGCTGACATGAAGCTGAAACATGAAGCTGAAACATGAAGCTGAAACATGAAGCTGACATGAAGCTGGAACATGAAGCTGAAACATAAAGCTGACATGACGCTGGAACATGAAGCTGAAACATGAAGCTGAAACAAAGCTGAAACATGAAGCTGCCACATGAAGCTGTAACATGAAGCTGAAACATGAAGCTGAAACATAAAGCTGCCACATAAAGCTGTAACATTAAGCTGAAACATGAAGCTGAAACAAAGCTGACACAAAGCTGACACGAAGCTGACACATGAAGCTGACACATGAAGCTGACACATGAAGCTGACACATGAAGCTGAAACATGAAGCTGACACAAAGCTGAAACATGAAGCTGTAACATGAAGCTGAAACATGAAGCTGACACATGAAGCTGAAACATGAAGCTGCAACATGAAGCTGGAACATGAAGCTGACATGAAGCTGGAACATGAAGCTGGAACATGAAGCTGGAACATGAAGCTGAAACATGAAGCTGAAACAAAGCTGAAACAAAGCTGTAACATGAAGCTGAAACATGAAGCTGACACATGAAGCTGAAACATGAAGCTGAAACATGAAGCTGAAACATGAAGCTGACACATGAAGCTGAAACATGAAGCTGGAACATGAAGCTGAAACATGAAGCTGGAACATGAAGCTGACATGAAGCTGGAACATGAAGCTGGAACATGAAGCTGAAACATGAAGCTGGAACATGAAGCTGACATGAAGCTGGAACATGAAGCTGAAACATGAAGCTGACATGAAGCTGGAACATGAAGCTGAAACATGAAGCTGAAACATGAAGCTGACATGAAGCTGGAACATGAAGCTGAAACATAAAGCTGACATGAAGCTGGAACATGAAGCTGAAACATGAAGCTGAAGCAAAGCTGAAACATGAAGCTGCCACATGAAGCTGTAACATGAAGCTGTAACATGAAGCTGAAACATAAAGCTGCCACATAAAGCTGTAACATTAAGCTGAAACATGAAGCTGAAACATAAAGCTGACACAAAGCTGACATGAAGCTGAAACATGAAGCTGACACATGAAGCTGTAACATGAAGCTGACACAAAGCTGAAACATGAAGCTGTAACATGAAGCTGAAACATGAAGCTGACACATGAAGCTGAAACATGAAGCTGAAACATGAAACTGCAACATGAAGCTGCAACATGAAGCTGACACATGAAGCTGAAGCATGAAGCTGGAGCATGAAGCTGGAACATGAAGCTGAAACATGAAGCTGAAACATGAAGCTGACACATGAAGCTGAAACATGAAGCTGAAACATGAAGCTGAAACATGAAGCTGTAACATGAAGCTGACACATGAAGCTGAAACATGAAGCTGCCACATGAAGCTGTAACATGAAGCTGAAACATGAAGCTGAAACATAAAGCTGACACAAAGCTGACACAAAGCTGACACATAAAGCTGAAACATGAAGCTGAAACATGAAGCTGAAATATGAAGCTGACACATGAAGCTGAAACATGAAGCTGGAACATGAAGCTGGAACATGAAGCTGACATGAAGCTGGAACATGAAGCTGAAACATGAAGCTGAAACATGAAGCTGGAACATGAAGCTGGAACATGAACCTGACATGAAGCTGGAACATGAAGCTGAAACATAAAGCTGACATGAAGCTGGAACATGAAGATGAAACATGAAGCTGAAACATATAGCTGAAACATGAAGCTGAAACATGAAGCTGAAATATGAAGCTGAAACATGAAGCTGAAACATAAAGCTGACACATAAAGCTGAAACATGAAGCTGAAACATGAAGCTGAAACATGAAGCTGACACATGAAGCTGGAACATGAAGCTGAAACATGAAGCTGGAACATGAAGCTGGAACATGAAGCTGACATGAAGCTGGAACATGAAGCTGAAACATGAAGCTGGAACATGAAGCTGGAACATGCAGCTGACATGAAGCTGGAACATGAAGCTGAAACATAAAGTTGACATGACGCTGAAACATGAAGCTGCCACATGAAGCTGTAACATGAAGCTGAAACAAAAAGCTGACACATGAAGCTGACACATGAAGCTGAAACATGAAGCTGGAACATGAAGCTGACACATGAAGCTGAAACATGAAGCTGGAACATGAACCTGGAACATGAAGCTGAAACATAAAGCTGAAACATAAAGCTGACATGTAGCTGAAACATGAAGCTGAAACATGAAGCTGAAACAAAGCTGAAACATGAAGCTGAAACATAAAGCTGACACAAAGCTGACACATAAAGCTGAAACATGAAGCTGAAACATGAAGCTGACACATGAAGCTGACACATGAAGCTGACACATGAAGCTGAAACATGAAGCTGAAACATGAAGCTGGAACATGAAGCTGACATGAAGCTGGAACATGAAGCTGAAACATAAAGTTGACATGACGCTGAAACATGAAGCTGCCACATAAAGCTGTAACATGAAGCTGAAACATAAAGCTGACACATGAAGCTGACACATGAAGCTGGAACATGAAGCTGACACATGAAGCTGAAACATGAAGCTGAAACATGAAGCTGGAACATGAAGCTGAAACATGAAGCTGAAACATGAAGCTGAAACAAAGCTGAAACATGAAGCTGAAACATGAAGCTGAAACATGAACCTGGAACATGAAGCTGAAACATAAAGCTGACATGAAGCTGAAACATGAAGCTGAAACATGAAGCTGAAACAAAGCTGAAACAAAGCTGAAACAAGAAGCTGAAACATAAAGCTGACACAAAGCTGACACATAAAGCTGAAACATGAAGCTAGAACATGAAGCTGACACATGAAGCTGAAACATGAAGCTGAAACATGAAGCTGACATGAAGCTGGAACATGAAGCTGGAACATGAAGCTGAAACATGAAGCTGGAACATGAAGCTGACATGAAGCTGGAACATGAAGCTGAAACATAAAGCTGACATGAAGCTGGAACATGAAGCTGAAACATGAAGCTGAAACATATAGCTGAAACATGAAGCTGAAACAAAGCTGAAACATGAAGCTGAAACATAAAGCTGACACATAAAGCTGACACATAAAGCTGACATGAAGCTGAAACATTAAGCTGAAACATGAACCTGGAACATGAAGCTGACACATGAAGCTGAAACATGAAGCTGGAACATGAAGCTGAAACATGAAGCTGGAACATGAAGCTGGAACATGAAGCTGACATGAAGCTGGAACATGAAGCTGGAACATGAAGCTGAAACATGAAGCTGAAACATGAAGCTGGAACATGAAGCTGGAACATGAACCTGACATGAAGCTGGAACATGAAGCTGAAACATAAAGCTGACATGAAGCTGGAACATGAAGATGAAACATAAGGCTGAAACATATAGCTGAAACATGAAGCTGAAACATGAAGCTGAAATATGAAGCTGAAACATAAAGCTGAAACATGAAGCTGTAACATGAAGCTGAAACATGAAGCTGCCACATGAAGCTGCCACATGAAGCTGTAACATGAAGCTGAAACATAAAGCTGACACAAAGCTGACAAATAAAGCTGACACATGAAGCTGAAACATGAAGCTGAAACATGAAGCTGGAACATGAAGCTGGAACATGAAGCTGAAACATGAAGCTGGAACATGAAGCTGGAACATGAAGCTGAAACATGAAGCTGACATGAAGCTGGAACATGAAGCTGGAACATGAAGCTGAAACATGAAGCTGGAACATGAAGCTGGAACATGAAGCTGACATGAAGCTGGAACATGAAGCTGAAACATAAAGCTGACATGACGCTGAAACATGAAGCTGCCACATGAAGCTGTAACATGAAGCTGAAACATAAAGCTGACACATAAAGCTGAAACATAAAGCTGAAACATGAAGCTGAAGCATGAAGCTGAAACATGAAGCTGGAACATGAAGCTGAAACATGAAGCTGGAACATGAAGCTGGAACATGAAGCTGACATGAAGCTGAAACATGAAGCTGGAACATGAAGCTGAAACATGAAGCTGAAACATGAAGCTGGAACATGAAGCTGACATGAAGCTGGAACATGAAGCTGGAACATGAAGCTGAAACATGAAGCTGAAACATGAAGCTGGAACATGAAGCTGGAACATGAACCTGACATGAAGCTGGAACATGAAGCTGAAACATAAAGCTGACATGAAGCTGGAACATGAAGATGAAACATGAAGCTGAAACATATAGCTGAAACATGAAGCTGAAACATGAAGCTGAAATATGAAGCTGAAACATAAAGCTGAAACATGAAGCTGAAACATGAAGCTGTAACATGAAGCTGAAACATGAAGCTGCCACATGAAGCTGACACATGAAGCTGAAACATAAAGCTGAAACATAAAGCTGACACATAAAGCTGAAACATGAAGCTGAAACATGAAGCTGAAACATGAAGCTGGAACATGAAGCTGGAACATGAAGCTGAAACATGAAGCTGGAACATGAAGCTGACATGAAGCTGGAACATGAAGCTGGAACATGAAGCTGAAACATGAAGCTGGAACATGAAGCTGGAACATGAAGCTGACATGAAGCTGGAACATGAAGCTGAAACATAAAGCTGACATGACGCTGAAACATGAAGCTGCCACATGAAGCTGTAACATGAAGCTGAAACATAAAGCTGACACATAAAGCTGAAACATAAAGCTGAAACATGAAGCTGAAGCATGAAGCTGAAACATGAAGCTGAAACATGAAGCTGGAACATGAAGCTGGAACATGAAGCTGACATGAAGCTGAAACATGAAGCTGGAACATGAAGCTGGAACATGAAGCTGACATGAAGCTGGAACATGAAGCTGAAACATAAAGCTGACATGAAGATGGAACATGAAGCTGAAACATGAAGCTGAAACATATAGCTGAAATATGAAGCTGAAACATGAAGCTGAAACATGAAGCTGAAACAAAGCTGAAACATGAAGCTGAAAAATAAAGCTGAAACATGAAGCTGTAACATGAAGCTGAAACATGAAGCTGTAGCATGAAGCTGTAGCATGAAGCTGGAACATGAAGCTGAAACATGAAGCTGAAACATGAAGCTGAAACATATAGCTGAAACATGAAGCTGAAACATGAAGCTGAAACATGAAGCTGAAACATGAAGCTGAAACATGAAGCTGAAACATAAAGCTGTAACATGAAGCTGAAACATGAAGCTGTAACATGAAGCTGTAACATGAAGCTGACACAAAGCTGACACATAAAGCTGACACATAAAGCTAACATAAAGCTGAAACATGAAGCTGAAACATGAAGCTGAAACATGAAGCTGACACAAAGCTGTAACATGAAGCTGTAACATGAGGCTGAAACATGAAGCTGACACATGAAGCTGAAACATGAAGCTGAAACATGAAGCTGCAACATGAAGCTGGAACATGAAGCTGACACATGAAGCTGACGCATGAAGCTGGAACATGAAGCTGAAACATGAAGCTGACACATGAAGCTGACACATGGAGCTGAAACATGAAGCTGACACATGGAGCTGACGCCCCGTTTCTGTCGGACTGAGAGTCCCCTGGCTCGTGAAGAGTCGTCACACGCGTTCCGACTCCTCGGCTCTGTAATGGTTCCTCTGGTAAATGCACATTCATTATGATTTTAATTGGCGTAAAGCACAGCATTAGCATAAAACATCTGCATGGGGTTGATGAGCTTTCTGATTAATAGCAATTATTCTGTGATTACTGCAGCAGCTGCTGAGACGTCTGGCTTCAAATGTCACTTTCCAACGGTTCTGCTGTGGAACAAAGAGCGTCTCTGATCTGCGTTAGGTCCGGTATCAAAGACAACATCCTCCTTCCACGTCTGTCTTTCCCAACTCCTGAACAAACAAACACATTATTATAACACTCAGTATAATATATAATATGTACACTTTATATATAAACTCCCTCTCCTCTTGGCACAGTTCCAGCCGGACTTCAAGGAGACAACCCGGTCCCTGGTCCTGGTTTGGTCTGAGCCTCCTGGTCCTGGTTTGGTCCTGGTCCTGGTTTGGTCTGAGCCTCCTTGTCCTGGTTTGGTCTGGGCCTCCTGGTCCTGGTTTGGTCTGGGCCTCCTGGTCCTGGTTTGGTCCTGGTTTGGTCCTGGTCCTGGTTTGGTCCTGGTTTGGTCTGGGCCTCCTGGTCCTGGTTTGGTCTGAACCTCCTGGTCCTGGTTTGGTCTGGGCCTCCTGGTCCTGGTTTGGTCCTGGTTTGGTCTGGGCCTCCTGGTCCTGGTTTGGTCTGAACCTCCTGGTCCTGGTTTGGTCTGGGCCTCCTGGTCCTGGTTTGGTCCTGGTTTGGTCTGGGCCTCCTGGTCCTGGTTTGGTCCTGGTCCTGGTTTGGTCTGAGCCTCCTGGTCCTGGTTTGGTCTGGGCCTCCTGGTCCTGGTTTGGTCTGAGTCTCCTGGTCCTGGTTTGGTCTGGGCCTCCTGGTCCTGGTTTGGTCCTGGTCCTGGTTTGGTCCTGGTTTGGTCTGGGCCTCCTGGTCTTGGTTTGGGCCTCCTGGTCCTGGTTTGGTCTGAACCTCCTGGTCCTGGTTTGGTCTGGGCCTCCTGGTCCTGGTTTGGTCCTGGTTTGGTCTGGGCCTCCTGGTCCTGGTTTGGTCTTGGTCCTGGTTTGGTCTGAGCCTCCTGGTCCTGGTTTGGTCTGAGCCTCCTGGTCCTGGTTTGGTCTGGGCCTCCTGGTCCTGGTTTGGTCTTGGTCCTGGTTTGGTCTGAGCCTCCTGGTCCTGGTTTGGTCTGAGCCTCCTGGTCCTGGTTTGGTCTGGGCCTCCTGGTCCTGGAGCAGAACCGGGTCCAGGTTCCCTTTAACCAGAGAACTCATGAAGCTCTCTGACGCTCACGGTGTCACAGCCTCTCATGTACTTTACGTATAATATACAACTAAACACAAGACTTCATGTTATGAAGATAAACATTTTCCTTCCACAATATATATATATATAATATATGTATATTATATTTATAAATATCATATAAAAATATGATATTTATATATAGCAGCTTCACCATCAGGGCTGCAGGTTTTAAACAGAGTGTCACAGCCAATCAGAGCTCTCCTCTCGTCTTTGAGCCAATCCATGTTATAATAATCATAACCCGGATGTTTCTGTCATATCAGGGACTTGATGACTCCACATGCTCAGATACAATAACATGCGTGTTGCATGGAACATGTTTTCATCTGAAGCTATATAATGTATATATATTAGGATGTTATATATATATATTTATATATATATATATATATATATTATTTAATCTATATGTATATATATATAAATATATGCATATATATGTAAATATATATATAATCTATACATTATAGGATGTTTTATATATATATATTATGTAATCTATATGTATATATATATATATATATACATAAATATATGTATATATATGTAAATATATATATATAATCTATATATTATAGGGTGTTTTATACATATATATTATGTAATCTATATGTATATATATAAATATATGTATATATGTAAATATATATATATATATATATATATATATATATAATCTATATATTATAGGATGTTTTATATATACATATTATGTAATTTATATGTATATATATAAATATATATGTAAATATATACATATAATCTATATATTATAGGATGTTTTATATATACATATATATCAAATCTATGTATTATAGGATATTATAGATCAGTGGTTCTCAGATGAGGGCACGGGGTATGCTAGATTCTTTTTTTAAATCTTTGTTATCTAATAAATATTGAATAAAATATAAGTATATGGAGGAGAACACCTGCTGAGTGAAGGACTCACGTGACTAGAGGAGAACACCTGAGTGAAGGAGTCACGTGACCAGAGGAAAACACCTGAGTGAAGGAGTCATGTGACTAGAGGAGGAGAACACCTGAGTGAAGGAGTCATGTGACTAGAGGAAAACACCTGAGTGAAGGAGTCATGTGACTAGAGGAAAACACCTGAGTGAAGGAGTCATGTGACTAGAGGAAAACACCTGAGTGAAGGAGTCATGCGACTAGAGGAGGAGAACACCTGAGTGAAGGAGTCATGCAACTAGAGGAGGAGAACACCTGAGTGAAGGAGTCATGTGACTAGAGGAGGAGAACACCTGAGTGAAGGAGTCATGTGACCAGAGGAGAACACCTGAGTGAATGAGTCATGTGACTAGAGGAGGAGAACACCTGAGTGAAGGAGTCATGTGACTAGAGGAGAACACCTGAGTGAAGGAGTCATGTGACTAGAGGAGAACACCTGCTGAGTGAAGGAGTCACGTGACTAGAGGAGAACACCTGAGTGAAGGAGTCACGTGACCAGAGGAAAACACCTGAGTGAAGGAGTCATGTGACTAGAGGAGGAGAACACCTGAGTGAAGGAGTCATGTGACTAGAGGAGGAGAACACCTGAGTGAAGGAGTCATGTGACTAGAGGAGGAGAACACCTGAGTGAAGGAGTCACGTGACCAGAGGAGAACACCTGAGTGAAGGAGTCATGTGGCTAGAGGAGGAGAACACCTGAGTGAAGGAGTCATGTGACTAGAGGAGAACACCTGAGTGAAGGAGTCATGTGACTAGAGGAAAACACCTGAGTGAAGGAGTCATGTGACTAGAGGAAAACACCTGAGTGAAGGAGTCATGTGACTAGAGGAAAACACCTGAGTGAAGGAGTCATGCGACTAGAGGAGGAGAACACCTGAGTGAAGGAGTCATGCGACTAGAGGAGGAGAACACCTGAGTGAAGGAGTCATGTGACTAGAGGAGGAGAACACCTGAGTGAAGGAGTCATGTGACCAGAGGAGAACACCTGAGTGAATGAGTCATGTGACTAGAGGAGGAGAACACCTGAGTGAAGGAGTCATGTGACTAAAGGGGAACACCTGAGTGAAGGAGTCACGTGACCAGAGGAAAACACCTGAGTGAAGGAGTCATGTGACTAGAGGAGGAGAACACCTGAGTGAAGGAGTCATGTGACTAGAGGAGGAGAACACCTGAGTGAAGGAGTCATGTGACTAGAGGAGGAGAACACCTGAGTGAAGGAGTCATGTGACCAGAGGAGAACACCTGAGTGAAGGAGTCATGTGACTAGAGGAGGAGAACACCTGAGTGAAGGAGTCATGTGACTAGAGGAGAACACCTGAGTGAAGGAGTCATGTGACTAGAGGAAAACACCTGAGTGAAGGAGTCATGTGACTAGAGGAAAACACCTGAGTGAAGGAGTCATGTGACTAGAGGAAAACACCTGAGTGAAGGAGTCATGTGACTAGAGGAAAACACCTGAGTGAAGGAGTCATGTGACTAGAGGAGGAAAACACCTGAGTGAAGGAGTCATGTGACTAGAGGAGGAGAACACCTGAGTGAAGGAGTCATGTGACTAGAGGAGGAAAACACCTGAGTGAAGGAGTCATGCGACTAGAGGAGGAGAACACCTGAGTGAAGGAGTCATGCGACTAGAGGAGGAGAACACCTGAGTGAAGGAGTCATGTGACTAGAGGAGGAGAACACCTGAGTGAAGGAGTCATGTGACCAGAGGAGAACACCTGAGTGAAGGAGTCATGTGACTAGAGGAAAACACCTGAGTGAAGGAGTCATGTGACTAGAGGAGGAGAACACCTGAGTGAAGGAGTCATGCGACTAGAGGAGAACACCTGAGTGAAGGAGTCACGTGACTAGAGGAGAACACCTGAGTGAAGGAGTCATGTGACTAGAGGAGAACACCTGAGTGAAGGAGTCATGTGACTAGAGGAAGAGAACACCTGAGTGAAGGAGTCATGTGACTAGAGGAGGAGAACACCTGAGTGAAGGAGTCATGTGACTAGAGGAGAACACCTGAGTGAAGGAGTCACGTGACTAGAGGAGGAGAACACCTGAGTGAAGGAGTCACGTGACTAGAGGAGAACACCTGAGTGAAGGAGTCATGTGACTAGAGGAGGAGAACACCTGAGTGAAGGAGTCATGTGACTAGAGGAGGAGAACACCTGAGTGAAGGAGTCATGTGACTAGAGGAGGAGAACACCTGAGTGAAGGAGTCATGTGACTAGAGGAGGAGAACACCTGAGTGAAGGAGTCATGTGACTAGAGGAGAACACCTGAGTGAAGGAGTCATGTGACTAGAGGAGGAGAACACCTGAGTGAAGGAGTCACGTGACTAGAGGAGAACACCTGAGTGAAGGAGTCATGTGACTAGAGGAGAACACCTGAGTGAAGGAGTCATGTGACTAGAGGAGAACACCTGAGTGAAGGAGTCATGTGACTAGAGGAGAACACCTGAGTGAAGGAGTCATGCGACTAGAGGAGAACACCTGAGTGAAGGAGTCATGCGACTAGAGGAGAACACCTGAGTGAAGGAGTCATGCGACTAGAGGAGAACACCTAAGTGAAGGAGTCATGTGACTAGAGGAGAACACCTGAGTGAAGGAGTCATGTGACTAGAGGAGAACACCTGAGTGAAGGAGTCATGTGACTAGAGGAGGAGAACACCTGAGTGAAGGAGTCATGTGACTAGAGGAGGAGAACACCTGAGTGAAGGAGTCATGTGACTAGAGGAGAACACCTGAGTGAAGGAGTCATGCGACTAGAGGAGAACACCTGAGTGAAGGAGTCATGTGACTAGAGGAGAACACCTGAGTGAAGGAGTCATGTGACTAGAGGAGAACACCTGAGTGAAGGAGTCACGTGACTAGAGGAGGAGAACACCTGAGTGAAGGAGTCATGTGACTAGAGGAGAACACCTGAGTGAAGGAGTCATGTGACTAGAGGAGGAGAACACCTGAGTGAAGGAGTCATGTGACTAGAGAACACCGAGTGAAGGAGTCATGTGACTAGAGAACACCTGAGTGAAGGAGTCATGTGACTAGAGGAGAACACCTGAGTGAAGGAGTCATGTGACTAGAGGAGAACACCTGAGTGAAGGAGTCATGTGACTAGAGGAGGAGAACACCTGAGTGAAGGAGTCATGTGACTAGAGGAGGTTGAAAGTCATCTTTTATTGCATCATAAAAGATCACACATGTTGACATGAATACAGAGCTATAGATACAAATAAGAAACCAAAGATAAAAACTCCACCACAGAACCTCAGGAGCAGCTCGCCCTCGTCATCATCATCATCATCATGAACTGGATTCACGCGGCTCATTCTTAAGGTCGTAAAGGACCCGGTACATTAACATTAATATTTCATGTTCTGTCCAGTGTCCCACGAGGAGAACCCGGTCCTGACCCGGACCAGCTGATCCCGGGTCAGAAGGTCCCACCAGCTGCTTCAGCTCAATGCCGGGCTCTAGGCTGGACTATTATGGTATGGCACATAGGAAACATGCTGCGCAGAGACAGGAGGCTCACCGGGTTCAGGAGGCGCCTCCAGCACAGGAAGTGATGTCGCCCGAGCCCTTAAAGGGCCGGCGTGCTGTTTGTCGTTCACATAATGTGAGCGAAGCCTCACGGGCCAATGAGAAGAGAGCTGATGACGTCATCGTGAAGAGACGCCATTTATTATTACAAAGGGCTTTTGTCGAAGGCCAGAAGGTCAAAGGTCAGAGGAGGTCGTATGTGTACAGATTGTAACGCCTTTGTGATTTTGGGCTTTTGATTTCATTTATAAAGGTCATTTTAGAGGCACTGGTCAGAACCCACTGGTCAGAACCCACTGGATAGAACCCACTGGTCAGAACCCACTGGATAGAACCCACTGGTCAGAACCCACTGGTCAGAAGCTGGTTTGTGCTTGGAGGCGTTGATTGACAGCTCAATAACTTTTACTTAAACTTCAGGAAACAAAGAGACAAAATATTTGGTGAAGCAAAAAAAATAAAGAAATAAATTAGACGACACGAACCTGAAGACACAACGAGGTGTGCTCATGCTGCACGCGCACACACACACACACACACACACACACACACACACACACACACTGCAAACTCATAAGGGGTGAAAAAGGTGTCAGTTTGATGTTAAGTGAAGAGAGGCATGTGATGCCTTTTTACTGTAATTGATCTCCTTGGAGCAGAGGCTGCTTTATCAATATGTATGGAACACTGGACAGAGGAAGCTGCTCCTCTCACTGTTTTGACCTCCACCTGCAGGCCAGCTGAACCAGACCGGGGGTTAGCAGCTAATCGGCTTGCTATCACGTTAGCTAGCGTGATAGAAGCTAATCGGCTTGCTATTACGTTAGCTAGCGTGATAGCAAGCCGACTAGCTTGCATTAAAAACCAGTTAGAGGGAGATGAAGCCGCTGCAGACATCTTAACTCTGATTGGTCAAGACTCGTCACATCAAAGATGTTCTATTGAAGATCAGACCTCAGCTTTCCTCGTGTCTCTGATCTCAGACTCACTGCTAACCCCAAACTAAACTAAACCTCTTCTGATCTACAGATTCAAATTTTGCCCAAAAGTGACAAGTTTGCAGGTATGCACACACACACACACACACACACACACACACACACACACACACACACACACACACAAGACTTTGTGCAAAAAACGACGTTTTCATGAGTGAAAACAAAACTAAAGTGAAATCCAACATCGTAAACGGAAACATTGACACAGAACCCAGAAACACGGACCCGGTTCTGATCGGATCCCTTTAATGTACAGTCTGATTACCCACAATGCACCTCTCCTCCGCCAAACGGAGAAACCAGGAAGCGGCTGCAGAAAGAAAGAAAACAGCAATACACAGCGACGGGTAGAAGAAACTGAAGCTGATCGGAGGAGAAGAGAGGAGAAGAGGAGGAAGAGGAGGAGGAGGAAGAGGCCCCGCCTCTTCCTGTCTGATGTCTTCCTCTCCTCCTCTTTCTGTCTGGATGACTCCTCCTCCTCCTCCTCCTCCTCCTCCTCTTCCTCCTCTTCGGCTTGAGGGTAATGTCTCAAAGTGGTTTCAGGGAATCGAACCCTCGCATGATCCGAGCGGGAATAAAACCAACGACCTCATGATTGTTCTCTGCTTTCATGGAGGAAAAGCAAAGAGAGGGAATCTGAAAGAAGAACTTTAACTCTGAACTTCTGTTAAAAAGAAGTCATAGCAGCATTGATGATAATCAATAACCATAATAGTCATGATCAGAACACGAGGGAGTCACATGACCAGCTGCTTCTACGCCGTCCCAAAGAAATCCTCTCTGACTTCAGAGAACACAAACGTACAAGGTTCTCCTTCATCGCTGCTCCTCCTCTTCCTCCTCCTCGGAGGAAGAGGAGGATGTGGATAATCGTTTCTGAGTCAGCGTCTTCATGAAAGTCTTTACACGAACATCGACTGACAGACACGGCACACACTTTACACTGGAGCGCTCCTCTCAGGCTCCTCCCCTTCCACCTGTCTCTCCTCCTCCTCTCTCTCCTCCTCTCTCTCCTCCTCCTTCTCTCTCTGCTCCTCCTCCTCTCTCTGCTCCTCCTCTCTCTGCTCCTCCTCCTCTCTCTGCTCCTCCTCCTCTCTCTGCTCCTCCTCCTCTCTCTGCTCCTCCTTCTCTCTCTGCTCCTCCTCCTCTCTCTGCTCCTCCTCCTCTCTCTGCTCCTCCTCCTCTGGAGGGTCGTGGGAGTCCAGTTCCTGGGGCTCTGGGAGGTCAGCCTGGACCGTCCTTTCTCTCTCCTCGACCTTCCCTACGGCCTCGTCCTCCCTCTTGTCCTCCCTCTCCTCCCTTGCCTCCTCCTCCCTCTGCACGTCCTCCCTCTCCTCCTCCCTCACCTCCTCCCTCTGCGCCTCCTCCTCCCTCTGCACGTCCTCCCTCTCGTCCTCCCTCTCCTCCCTTGCCTCCTCCTCCCTCTGCGCCTCCTCCTCCCTCCCCCTCTTCCTCCTCCTCTTGGCGTCCCCCGGGCCGGGCGGCATGGCGGGCAGCGCCATGATGCCGCCATGTGGCAGGAACATGTGCGGGTACAGCAGGCCGTGGGACATGCCGGGGATCAGGAAGGGGTTAAAGGTCAGGTGGCTGCCGGCGCCCAGGTGGGCGGCGCCCAGGTGAGACCTGACCTCCGCTCCTTGCTCCTCCCGGCTTCGCTCCTTCTCGCCAGAGGAGGCGCCGCCCTCCCGGTCGGCGGGCGCGGCGGACGAAGGGCCGGCGGCCTCGGACGGCGGCGCGGTCGTCGTGGTGACCTTGGAAGCGGAAGATGAAGAGGAGGAGGAGGAGGAGGAGCCGTGGTGGGGCGCCATCATCGCCCCCACGCTGAACAAGGCGTGCTGCGGGATGGCGCCGCCGTGCGGGATGCCGTGCAGCATCATGGGTAACATGCTCAACCCGTTCTTGGCGTCCTCTGCCAATGCCGAGGCTCCGCCCCCTTGGACGGCGGTGGAGAAGCCGTGAGGGAAGCCGGCCGCCATGATGCCGGAGATCGGGATCCCGTGAAGGCCGCCGCGCAGGTTCTGCATGGCCATCATGGAGTCCATGCTGCCGATCAGACCTCCGTTCATGAAGAGGGGCGGGCCCAGGCCGGAGGGGGCGGAGTCAGAGAGGGAGAGGAGGGGCTTCGGCATCTCGCTGCGAGGGCGACGCCCACGGCGCCGAGAACCCGGGTCTCTGTTGACCGGTTCTGTCAGGATCCGACAGAACTTCCCCTCTGGGAGGAAGCCCTGCAGGAGGAGGAGGAGGGAGAGGAGGAAGAGGAGGAAGAAGGGGAGGAGGGGGAGGAGGAAGAGGAGGAAGAAGAGGAGGAGGGGGAGGAGGAAGAAGGGGAGGAGGGAGAGGAGGAAGAGGGAGAGGAGGAAGAGGAGGAGGAGAAGGGAGAGGAGGAAGAGGAGGAGGGAGAGGAAGAACATGGAGAGGTCAAAGGTCACGAGTTACATGGACACATCATATGTATAAAGCTCTAACTACTAACAACGACATATAACTACTAAAAACTAATAATAACAAGTAACTAGAACATTTTGCAAGAAATTTCGATGGTGTGGCGACTACTGCCGTAAGACGTCGCTATATATATATATATATATATATATACGCTGACATTACCAGTAGTAAAATGTGTTATTGAGGTTATTGAGGAGTCATTTCTGTATTTGTGATGACTTGAGAGCAGCTACTGCTTCTTAGACACAGGTCACTGGTTACCATGGTGATTGGGCAGACGAGATCTTAAGACTGGGAGTGGATTGTCCACAAACCATCTTAACCCCCGGCTTCAGAAAAAACATGGTCACACACACACACACACACACACACACACACACACACACACACACACACACACACACACACACACACCTCTAACCATAGAGGCAGACTGAACTGTGGCTTTAAGGAAATAAACCTGTCAAACTCCTGAATTTGATAAAAACGGTATGAATCACGAGAGATGAGACTCGTGTGAACGTTTAGGCGTCCTGAAATGTTGGTGATATGCTTGTTATGTTTGTAGAGTTTGTCAGCTGACCAACTGTCAGCTGATACCGTGTGCGTGTCACTGGTTGTCATGGTGACAGGGCGCCATGAGACAGACTGGACTGTCAAACATGTAGCTGAGGCTTTTATCCAAAGAGACTTACAATCAGTGATTCAACCATGAGGACGAACTCAGAACAACAAGAATCAAGAAAGTACAATTTCAATAAAGTTAAACTACAAAGTGTTATCAGTAAGAGACATGTAAGTGCTACTAAAGTGCTGCTAGGCGCTACCTTCCTTATTCAAGGTGTAGTCTAAAAGATGTGTTTTTAGTTTGCGCCGGAAGACGTAGAGACTTCCTGCTGTTCTCATGTCAATGGAGCTCATTCCACCGATGAGGAGCAGGACACAAACAGGCTGACTGTTGAGTGTTTAGCTCTCAGTGACGGAGCTACAAGATGATTGGCTGAAGCTGAGTGGAGTGAACGAGCCGGGGTGTACGGTGTCACCATGTCCTGGATGTAGACTGGCCCGATCTATTCGCAGCACGGTACGCAAGTACCAATGTTTTGAAGCGGATGCTGCAGCCATGGTAACCAGTGAAGGGAGCGGAGGAGTGGAGTGGTGTGGTGAATTTAGGTTAAAGATGCATTCTGGATGAGCTGCAGAGGTCGGATGGCACTAGCAGGTAGACCTGCAGTAGTCAAGGTCTTGTTAGACCTTAGTGCTGATAAAGGACTTGCCCCTGTTCTGGTCTTGTTAGACCTTAGTGCTGATAAAGGACTTGTCTCTGTTCTGGTCTTGTTAGACCTTAGTGCTGATAAAGGACTTGCCCCTGTTCTGGTCTTGTTAGACCTTAGTGCTGATAAAGGACTTGTCTCTGTTCTGGTCTTGTTGGACCTTAGTGCTGATAAAGGACTTGTCTCTGTTCTTGTCTTGTTAGACCTTAGTGCTGATAAAGGACTTGTCTCTGTTCTTGTCTTGTTAGACCTTAGTGCTGATAAAGGACTTGCCCCTGTTCTGGTCTTGTTAGACCTTAGTGCTGATAAAGGACTTGTCTCTGTTCTGGTCTTGTTGTACCTTAGTGCAGCGTTTGACACCATTGACCATGACATCTTATTATAGAGACTAGAACAGTCGATTGGTATTAAAGGTACAGCACTAAGCTGGTTTAAGTCGTATTTATCAGATGATCTCAGTTTGTATTTATAAACGATGAGGCCTCGGTTACCACTGCTGTTCGTCATGGAGTTCCACAAGGTTCTGTGCTTGGACCAATTTTATTCACCTTATATGCTTCCTTTAGGCAGTATGATGAGAAAACACTCCATAAACTTTCACTGTTATGCCGATGATACTCAACTATATCTGTGGATCAAGCCAGATGAAACCCACCAGGTCGCCAAACTTCAAGCGTGTCTTAAAGACACCAAAACCTGGATGACCTGCAACTTCCTGCTGCTGAACTCGGACAAGACTGAAGTTCTTTTACTCGGCCCAGAACACCTCAGAAATCAAGTATCTGATGATGTGGTTTCTCTGGATGGCATCGCTCTGGCATCTACCACCACCGTAAGGAATCTCAGAGTTATCTTTGACCACGACCTGTCCTTTGGCTCTCACGTGAAACAGATCTCAAGGACCGCCTTTCTGCACCTACGGAACATCTCAAAGATCGCATGACGCATGTGCTACGGCGTGCGACGAGTTACGGTCCAAAGTTTAGGAAGAAGAATAAGAAAAAGATATAGGCCGCAGGAGAATATACACTAACTACTAATAATTAATAATAACTACACTTCTCCTCGCTGACTGGATTCAGACACGGCTCCTCGTATTCAAGGCGGTGTTGTTGGATTCATAATGAACACATGAAGAAGACAATGAGCTGCAGAGGAAGAGCAGCCACACTGCACCTCGCTGGCTGAAGGATCGCTCTACTTTCATTTGGGGGGAAGGAGAATAGCTCAGCTTTGGTGATGAATGACCATTGAATGTTGTTGTTGCTCACCGAGTGTTTGACCACGTCCGCCCAGTCCGGAGCCACGTAGTACTCAGAGTTGGCATCCAGCCACCTGGACAGCTCCTTGATGGCCGGAGCCATCGCACCACCGAGCTGCAGGCAGGAAGCACACCGTCATTAATATCATAGAATACTACACGTTACTATGATAGAATACTACACGTTACTATGATAGAATACTACACGTTACTATGATAGAATACTACACGTTACTATGATAGAATACTACACGTTACTATGATAGAATACTACACGTTACTATGATAGAATACTACACATTACTATGATAGAATACTACACGTTAGTATGATAGAATACTACACGTTACTATCATGAATAAAACACATTACTATGATAGAATACTACACGTTACTATGATAGAATACTACACATTACTATGATAGAATACTACACGTTACTATGATAGAATACTACACGTTACTATGATAGAATACTACACGTTACTATGATAGAATACTACACGTTACTATGATAGAATACTACACGTTACTATCATGAATAAAACACATTACTATGATAGAATACTACACGTTACTATGATAGAATACTACACGTTACTATGATAGAATACTACACGTTACTATGATAGAATACTACACATTACTATGATAGAATACTACACGTTACTATGATAGAATACTACACGTTACTATGATAGAATACTACACGTTAGTATGATAGAATACTACACGTTACTATGATAGAATACTACACGTTACTATGATAGAATACTACACGTTAGTATGATAGAATACTACACGTTACTATGATAGAATACTACACGTTACTATGATAGAATACTACACGTTACTATGATAGAATACTACACGTTAGTATGATAGAATACTACACGTTACTATGATAGAATACTACACGTTACTATGATAGAATACTACACGTTACTATGATAGAATACTACACGTTAGTATGATAGAATACTACACGTTACTATGATAGAATACTACACGTTACTATGATAGAATACTACACGTTAGTATGATAGAATACTACACGTTAGTATGATAGAATACTACACGTTACTATCATGAATAAAACACATTACTATGATAGAATACTACACGTTACTGTCATGAATATTACACGTTGATGTCATGAATATTACACGTTGATGTCATGAATATTACACGTACATGTCATGAATATTACACGTTGATGTCATGAATATTACACGTTACTGTCATGAATATTACACGTTGATGTCATGAATATTACACGTTGTTGTCATGAATATTACACGTTGATATCATGAATATTACATGTTGATGTCATGAATATTACACGTTGATGTCATGAATATTACACGTTGATATCATGAATATTACACGTTGATATCATGAATATTACACGTACATGTCATGAATATTACACGTTGATATCATGAATATTACATGTTGATGTCATGAATATTACACGTTGATGTCATGAATATTACACGTTGATATCATGAATATTACACGTACATGTCATGAATATTACATGTTGATGTCATGAATATTACACGTTGATATCATGAATATTACACGTACATGTCATGAATATTACACGTTGATATCATGAATATTACACGTTGATGTCATGAATATTACACGTTGATGTCATGAATATTACACGTACATGTCATGAATATTACACGTACATGTCATGAATATTACACGTTGATGTCATGAATATTACACGTTGATATCATGAATATTACACGTTGATATCATGAATATTACACGTTGATATCATGAATATTACACGTACATGTCATGAATATTACACGTTGATATCATGAATATTACACGTTGATGTCATGAATATTACACGTTGATGTCATGAATAATACACGTTGATATCATGAATATTACACGTTGATATCATGAATATTACACGTTGATATCATGAATATTACACGTACATGTCATGAATATTACACGTTGATATCATGAATATTACACGTACATGTCATGAATATTACACGTTGATGTCATGAATATTACACGTTGATGTCATGAATATTACACGTTGATGTCATGAATAATACACGTTGATATCATGAATATTACACGTTGATATCATGAATAATACACGTTGATATCATGAATATTACACGTACATGTCATGAATATTACACGTACATGTCATGAATATTACACGTACATGTCATGAATATTACACGTACATGTCATGAATATTACACGTACATGTCATGAATATTACACGTTGATATCATGAATATTACATGTTGATATCATGAATATTACACGTTGATGTCATGAATATTACACATACATATCATGAATAATACGGTTCCTACCCGGCGTCCGGTTCCCCGGTGCACGACAGGAACCCGCTCTTCCCCCGTCAACGAGTTGATGTCCAGCTTGGTCGGGTCTTTGCAGCGATGCCTCCTCTGCTTGGGACGCTCCATGAAGCCCTGAAGCAGGCCGGGCCCAGCCTGAGGGGGCGGGGGGAGAGACCACCATCAGAGACTACCATCAGAGAGACCACCATCAGAGACTACCATCAGAGACTACCATCAGAGACTACCATCAGAGACCACCATCAGAGACTACCATCAGAGAGACCACCATCAGAGACTACCATCAGAGACTACCATCAGAGACTACCATCAGAGACTACCATCAGAGACCACCATCAGAGACTACCATCAGAGAGACCACCATCAGAGACTACCATCAGAGACTACCATCAGAGACTACCATCAGAGACTACCATCAGAGACTACCATCAGAGACTACCATCAGAGACCACCATCAGAGACTACCATCAGAGAGACCACCATCAGAGACCACCATCAGAGACTACCATCAGAGACCACCATCAGAGACTACCATCAGAGACTACCATCAGAGACCACCATCAGAGACCACCATCAGAGACCACCTATCAGAGACTATCATCAGAGACTACCATCAGAGACCACCATCAGAGACTACCATCAGAGACTACCATCAGAGACCACCATCAGAGACTACCATCAGAGAGACCACCATCAGAGACCACCATCAGAGACCACCATCAGAGACCACCATCAGAGACCACCATCAGAGACTACCATCAGAGACCACCATCAGAGACCACCATCAGAGACCACCATCAGAGACTACCATCAGAGAGACCACCATCAGAGACTACCATCAGAGACCACCATCAGAGACCACCATCAGAGACTACCATCAGAGACCACCATCAGAGACCACCATCAGAGACTACCATCAGAGACTACCATCAGAGAGACCACCATCAGAGAGACCACCATCAGAGACTACCATCAGAGAGACCACCATCAGAGACTACCATCAGAGACCACCATCAGAGACTACCATCAGAGAGACTACCATCAGAGACTACCATCAGAGAGACCACCATCAGAGACTACCATCAGAGACCACCATCAGAGACTACCATCAGAGACCACCATCAGAGACTACCATCAGAGAGACCACCATCAGAGAGACCACCATCAGAGACCACCATCAGAGACTACCATCAGAGAGACTACCATCAGAGACCACCATCAGAGACCACCATCAGAGACTACCATCAGAGACCACCATCAGAGACCACCATCAGAGAGACCACCATCAGAGACTACCATTAGAGACTACCATCAGAGACTACCATCAGAGACCACCATCAGAGACTACCATCAGAGACTACCATCAGAGACTACCATCAGAGACCACCATCAGAGACTACCATCAGAGACCACCACCAGAGACCACCATCAGAGAGACCGCCACCAGAGACCACCATCAGAGACCACCATCAGAGACTACCATCAGAGACTACCATCAGAGAGACTACCATCAGAGACTACCATCAGAGACCACCATCAGAGACTACCATCAGAGACTACCATCAGAGACCACCATCAGATACTACCATCAGAGAGACCACCATCAGAGAGACCACCATCAGAGAGACTACCATCAGAGACCACCATCAGAGACTACCATCAGAGAGACCACCATCAGAGACCACCATCAGAGACCACCATCAGAGACTACCATCAGAGAGACCACCATCAGAGACCACCATCAGAGACTACCATCAGAGACTACATCAGAGAGACCACCATCAAAGACTAACCCTAACCCTCTCTTTCCTCTCTCCTTTCCTCCTCTCCTCTTCCCTCCTCTCTTTCCTCTCTCCTTTCATCCTCTACCCTCCTCTCTTTCCTCCTCTTTCCTCCTCTCTTTCCTCCTCTTTCCTCTCTCCTTTCCTCCTCTACCCTCCTCTCTTTCCTCTCTCCTTTCCTCATCTCCTCTTCCCTCCTCTCTTTCCTCTCTCCTTTCCTCATCTCCTCTTCCCTCCTCTCTTTCCTCTCTCCTTTCCTCCGCTCCTCTTCCCTCCTCTCTCCTTTCCTCCTCTACCCTCCTCTCTTTCCTCTCTCCTTTCCTCATCTCCTCTTCCCTCCTCTCTTTCCTCTCTCCTTTCCTCCTCTCCTCTTCCCTCCTCTCTTTCCTCTCTCCTTTCCTCCTCTCTTTCCTCTCTCCTTTCCTCCTCTACCCTCCTCTATTTCCTCCTCTACCCTCCTCTCTTTCCTCATCTACCCTCCTCTCTTTCCTCTCTCCTTTCCTCCTCTACCCTCCTCTCTTTCCTCTCTCCTTTCCTCCTCTTCTCTCCTCATCTCCTCTTCCCTCCTCATCTCCTCTTCCCTCCTCATCTCCTCTTCCCTCCTCTCTTTCCTCTCTCCTTTCCTCCTCTCCTCTTCCCTCCTCTCTTTTCTCTCTCCTTTCCTCCTCTACCCTCCTCTCTTTCCTCTCTCCTTTCCTCCTCTCCTCTCCTCATCTCCTCTTCCCTCCTCATCTCCTCTTCCCTCCTCATCTTCTCTTCCCTCCTCTCTTTCCTCTCTCCTTTCCTCATCTCCTCTCCCCTCCTCTCTTTCCTCTCTCCTTTCCTCCTCTCCTCTTCCCTCCTCTCTTTTCTCTCTCCTTTTCCTCCTCTACCCTCCTCTCTTTCCTCCTCTACCCTCCTCTCTTTCCTCATCTACCCTCCTCTCTTTCCTCTCTCCTTTCCTCCTCTACCCTCCTCTCTTTCCTCTCTCCTTTCCTCCTCTCCTCTCCTCATCTCCTCTTCCC